>NW_010301432.1:0-1482 GCF_000700745.2 Antrostomus carolinensis | reverse complement strand
CCTCGGGGCTGGCAGGGCTGTTTCTCCCCCCGTTTCCCTCAGCCCTGGCTGCCGGGCAGCGTTTTGCCCTTTCTGACACAGGCTTTCCCCGAGGCCCCCGCCCGCCCGTGGCTGAGGGGCTCAGCTCTGCCCTGCGCTGGGGCCGCTGCAGCCATTACCTATGGGCAAAATAGCAAATCCCATGCATCAGCCCTTTAAATCAACATGGGTGAGCAGCTACAGATAAACTCTGATCATACGGTTTGTTGGTTTGATGCCAACTGAAAAATCATTGCCTGTCTTATACATAAGGTCTAGTTGCATTATGGTTTCTAGCCTTAGAAGTCTGAACTCATCATCCTTTAGAGATCAGAAACATGATGCTCTGGCGAGCAACTAGAAGGGGGTGGCTGCCCTTGCAGATCACAGGTTGCACTCATCAGCAGTCAATGGCAGCATAACATCCAACTCAGTTAACAGTCAGATGGGAATTGGGCAGCAAGGTTGGGCAGAGCACTACAGAGCTCAGGAGGACCAATAGATAATCCCATCCTTCTCCAGAACTGACTCTATTAGCATGTGAATAAATGAAGTGGCTTCATCAGCTCAGCAGGTAAGTAATGCATAAACAGGGCAAGTATCCAAAGTCGTTATTACTATACATAGTATTTGTGTAAATCTCCCTCCTCTTGCAGTCGCATGATAATTGTGATAAGTGGAAGTGGAATTGTGGTGGGTAGCTCGTAATGGAGCATCATCATCAAATCTGCATTTTAAAGAGCTTCTAAGCAAGTTGTTATGAAAGACAAACATGGTCTTGTTTTAATAGTAGAGCGGACTCTATGTGAAAAAAAGACAGCAGTAAAGTTTCTGCCAATAACACAGCACATTAGTTAAGAATATTTATCCAGCCTCAAATATTTCAGATTTTCAAAATTTCAGTTGATAATTATTGCAAGAAATTAGGCCTCTTTCTCAAACTGTTTTGCTATTAATTTGTTATTTCCTCCCAAAATAGCTGCAAATGTCATGTTACATGGATAAAATGTTTTAAATTGTTCTCCTTCAGATCAAATCTCTATATTTTCATTTGGCCATTCTTAATGGAGTAAACTAAGAAAAAACTTGGAAGCGTGTTTTCAATCTAGAACAAATTCTAGTCAGGACTAATCAGAATTTAGATATGCTTAAAAATAATGACTTCATGGCCCAGATCCCATAGGCATATTGAATCATGATTTTCAGGTTCTCCAGCTAGTTATTTAAGTCTGTGCTTCTGTTTGTGGCTGGCAGGGGTCTGGCCTTGAATACATAGCAAAATTTGTTATTCATCGTGCTTTTACCTTCTATCAGACTCAAGAAACTATATGCTCCTGTTCCTAGATGTTCTGAATAAGTTAATCCAGGATTCACTCTCAAAAGATGCCTTATGGATCAGGCTGTCAAAGATACCACAGTGGCTGCTGCTACTTTAAAACAAAAGCAAGCAAGAAAACTAAGGGG
>NW_010301431.1:13357-30927 GCF_000700745.2 Antrostomus carolinensis | reverse complement strand
TGAATGGCAGCACAGCCTTCTGGTTTGTCAGGCACTCCTCCCAAGTTCGTATCATCAGCGAACTTGCTGAGGGTGGATGCTACCGCTGCATCCAGGTCACTGATGAAGATGTTAAACAAGACTGGACCCTGGGGAACACCGCTAGTTACAGGCCTCCAGCTAGATTCTGTGCCACTGATCACAACCTTCTGAGCTCTCCCAGTCAGCCAGTTCTCAATCCACCTCACTGTCCACTCATCTATCCCACACCTTCTAAGCTTTGCTACAAGGATGTTGTGGGAGATGGTATCTAAAGTCTTGCTGAAATCAAGGTAGACAACATCCACTGCTCTCCCCTCATCTACCCAGCTGGTGATGACATCCTAGAAGGTTATCAGATTGGTCAAGCATGATTTCCCCATAGTGAATCCATGTTGACTACTTCTGATAAGCTTATTTTCTTCCAGTTGCTTAGAGATGTTATCAAGAATGAGCTGTTCCATCACCTTCCCAGGGATGGAAGTGAGGCTGACTGGCCTGTTGTTGCCCAGATCCTCCTTCTTGCCCTTAGTGACATTGGCTATCCTCTAGTCTTCAGGCACCTCTCCCATTGTCCAGGACCTTTCAAAGATGATAGAGAAAGGTTTAGCAATCAAATCCGTCAGCTCCTTCAGCACTTGTGGGTGCATCCCATCAGGGCCCATGGATTTATGTATATTGATTTTGTTTAGACTATCTCTGACCAGTTCTTCTTCAACCAAGAGGCAGTCATCCTCTCTCCAGACACTCTCTCTTCCCTCTAGCATCTGGGGTTCTTTAGGGGCACTTTTATCTGTAAAGACTGAAGCAAAGAAGGCATTCAGTATTTCTGCCTTCTCAGCGTCTCCCTAAACCAGGGCACCTGCCTTGTTCAACAGCAGGCCCACATTTTTCCTGGTCTTTCTTTTGCTACTGATGTACTTGAAAAAACCTTTTTTGTTGTCTTTAACATAAAATATCTGAATATTTAATATTTAAATTATTAATCAAAATTTGTTATTTTATTTTAATATTAATCAACTCCTGCTTTTTCATCCTTTCACTACTTGAAATTTCAGACACAAAAATATTCAGTGATATACAAAGGGAGTACTTGCATACCAACATTCCTGATGTAGAAAAGTAAGCAACATTTTCTACAGATGCACTTCTGTATATTTACATTCAGCTTTACATATTTACTACACCATAGAGACTACAGTAATTCATAAACACTAGCCACTGTTATGACTCCTAAGCTAGAAGGAACTGACCACACTATACAAATATTTGCAGTAACTTTTCAAAAATTTTGGAAATGGTTCATTTAAGCTCCTAATAGTAGTCAGCATCAAGAAACATTTAAAATATTAGATTACCTCCCTCCTCCATCCCACAGGGAGCTTTAAGTAGTTCCAAAATCGTATAAAAGTACAGATATTGTTCACTGTAACAGAAGCAGAGGGAACAGGACAAAGAAAAATTAGGTCTATTTAATCCCTTTTATCTAGGGTAATAAGCTTTGGAAGAAGGCACTACTTTCCTCCCACTGCTTCAGTAGGAAACAGAAGAGAGGACAAGTTTTGTTTCAAAAACAGAAAAGGCTGACTCTTGATTTACTCGAAGTAGGAGTACACTCTCTCTCTCTCTCTCTCTCTCTCTGGCAAACGATAATGCCAAAAATATCCATCTGTTTTCCTTCTAATGAAACTTGGTCTCATGAATCATAGAATGGTTAGAGTTGGAAGGGACGTTAAAAATCTCCTAGTTCCAACCCCCCTGCCACAAGCAGGGACACCTTCAACTAGACCAGGTTGCTCAAAGCCTCATCCAACCTGGCCTTGAACACTTCCAGGGAGGGGGCATCAACAACTTCCTTGGGCAACTTGTTCCAGTGTCTCACCACCCTCACAGTGAAGAATCTAAACCTAGCCCCTTCCAGTTTAAAGCCATTTCCCCTTGTTCTATCACTGCCCTTGTAAAAAGTCCCTCCCCAGCTTTCTTGTAGGCCCCTTCAGGTACTGGGAGGCCGCTATAAGGTCTCCTCAGAGCCTTCTCTTCTCCAGGCTGAACAGCCCCAACTCTCTCAGCCTGTCCTCATAGGAGAGGTGCTCCAGCCCTTGGATCATCCTTGTGGCCTCCTCTGGACTCACTCCAGTAGGTCCATGTCCTTGTTATGATGGGGGCCCCAGAACTGTAGTCCACATGGGGTCTCAAGAGCAGAGCAGAGGGGCAGAATCACCTCCCTCAACCTGCTGGTCATGCATCCTTTGATGCAGCCCAGGATACATTTGGCCATCTGGGTTGCAAGCGTATATTGCTGCCTCATATTGAGCTTCTCAGAAACCAACATCCCAAAGTCCTTTTCTTCAGGGCTGCTTGACTGCTATCCAAGTGGAAATCAACCTTTATCCCTCAAAATTGGCTTAAAGGACAATAGAGGTAGAACAGAACTACTTTGATCAATACACATATGATATTTTTCTGGAAACTTAACAGCAGTCTTGCAACTCAGAATCTCTGCTGGTTAACATAAGGAAAAGAGAAGGTGAAATTATAGGTTTCTAAACCTCTCTGCAAAAGGAAGAACAGTTTCTTAAACACAGTAACTATTTATTGAGAACAGACACTGCAAAGACTTAACAATAGTTAAAAAATGACACAGTCTATGGGAGAAAGCACAACACAGAACTGATCTGACCTACCAACATGCCAGTCTCTCCCCTCAGCCTGTCAAAGGGCAGTCCACCTCATCTGCATCTCCCCCAAAACTGTGCTGACTGGATCCAAGCATTGAGACGAATCAAAATGAAGCAGTGTAAGTGACAGGCTTGACCCCAAGACTTGCATTTCTCCACAAAAAAGCAAAGGCCTGGAAGTTACAAGCTGACTATGGTTTATCCCTTTGGAAGAACTTTATATCCTACTAATAGACCATTTAGGACACCTCAAAAAAAAACTCCTGGATAATTCCAAAGACAATTAAATATAACCAATTACTAAAATTAGACTGCTTTTGCAAAAATACATGTCCTTATAAACTGAGCACAAGAGAATTTAAGAAAGGAAGTTTTCTGAGGAAGTAGTTTTGCCCTCATCAGACTACTTCACATACTTGTATAATCTACTTCACCAGGAAAAACTTCCCCTCTGACTCATTGCTGTCACAAGCTTTAGCCTCTCTTCATTGACCCAGTCCAGAGCTTAAAGGACTATACCTTCATTAAACCTTGATCTCCAAAAATTATAATGGAAACAAATTGGGCTATATTTTCACTGAAGTGACAAGAACAATGTAGTAGAAATAAATACTTATTTGTTTTAGATTAGTTAGCATGTACATCACCAGCAGACTAATTACTGTAACACAGAGCTCCTAGTAGTTTAATTTAGCCTGCTTAATTAATAGCAATCCATTCTGGAAAATGTAAACAGAAATGCACTGAAGTTCTGGAGGATGGTTTGCCTATGCCTACATCTAAATAGGTAAGTTACAGAAGTATGTTACTAGAAAGGTTAGTAACTGCCATTACATAACTTTATCTGATGTCCTTGTCACTTCAGCATTCAGTATGCATTCAGAATTTTAGGTCCCAGTGAATATACATCTACTACCTTATGCTTATTTTCAAGATATCAGTTTAATTAGAATGAGTATAATTAATCTCACTTCATTAAAAAAAATGCATCAGAGTATTATAGAAAAGCTACAGCTTACTCCACTGCATTGCCGTTTTTCCATCTTTAGTGATGTCCCATTGGAAAACTGCATTTACTTTTTTTACCAATTCATTTCCAATCTCTTTTACACGACGACCAATTTCTTCAAACACAAAGTCACTCTGCAACCCTGCAGTCTTAAAAAAAAGAGAGTGAGTATGAAGAATTTAAAATTGAAACTCTATTGAAAACTATTAAATAAGTCTATTAGTTCAAGCACTGTGTTCCAGGGAAGATTCTATTGCAGAATTATGAAATGCAATTGAGATTTCATCCACCACAAATAATCACCTCTAGCAACTGTCAGCATTAAAACATTCAAACAGAAAATGCTTCATGTTCTCTTCCTTATTATTCAAATTATTTCAAGTCTTGCTTTCACAGTGTTTGTCATTTATCATGACAATTTAAGATACATTTTATTATTAGGGCTCTAAGGGCTTCTAAACTGCCCTTTATTCCCTCTGAAGATTAACCATTGCCACGTTCTCCATAGTGAATGGCATGTTAGTTTTTAGAACACAATAATGTTTTTACCAGAACATTACTTTAACTTGACATGGAAGATGTGCAAAACATACTGCACTACGAACATAGTCAGAACTCCTGTGTAGCCACAATGTGTTTATCATTTAAGAGTGGGATTAGCTGCATTTACATTTTCAACTTTTTCAAACACGTATTATTTTGTGAGCCTTTCATTGTCTTTCTTTAACAAATATTTGTAATGGATAAAATGCTACAATTTAAGAAGCTGCTGCAGTGACATTTCTAATCTAACTGGAATTGGTTAGATTCCAGTTAGATTGGAATCTAACTAATTGGACATTTCTAATCTAACTGGAATTGGAGCAAAGAAGCTGTCATAGCTTTAGTGCTTTAGTTGTTCTGCTTTACTTACCTGTACACCAGAATGCAATACTCCTAACTCTGCTACCTTGTCACCCCTTTGGTTAAGCCTAACATTTTCCATTATATCAACAGGAGCTCACGATGACATCTAAATTTGCCCATATTCACTCACTCAGGCTAGTTTCCCCTAGTGGATGTCTGTCTCTGTCAGCAAACTTCTGCCAAAGCACCTTAATTTCTCAGAGTAAGCTTAAATAAAAAAAAACCTGTTCTGCCCATGTTAAAAAAAAAATCTCTATAATTTTTTCACTGAAAAGTTTTAATGTGTTTGAGCTTCAAATGCAGATTTGGCAACAGCTGAAAATGTCAGAGGACTAACTCAACCAGTGGAAAAAACCCAAGAGGTTCCAGGAATATCTCATAAACTGTACATGAATGTCACTATCTCAGTACTTCATAAACTTCAATGCATTACAGTTTCATCCTTTGCAGGCAGGAATCAATGAGGAAAAAACGATACAGTTTATTAAGGAAATGTACTGTGCACCTGTGGGTTTTAGACCACATTAAGAACCCAGAACATCCTCAGCATTGCATGTACAATTTTGTCTTTCATAGCAATTCCAGTACCCAAGGCTTAATGCATGCATGCAGAGGATTTTTAAAACCATATCTAGTATAAAGTGCCCTTCATGTGTTAGGCCTAACCACATGCACAAACAGCCATCAGAGCCTTCTTTTAAAATTATCAAATTACAAAACCATTCTTTTCTATGAGTACAGTCTCTGATTTTCATTTGTTCTCTTCTTCTAATGCCTTCCTGCCACTCTCCCCATGTCTCTCCGGAAAACTGAGAAAGAAAGGTCACACACTTTTACAACTTACATTGAGTTTGATTTTCAACATCCCCAAAATAAAAACAAAATGCTAATTTTACAGGAACAGCCCTAAACTATAGGGACTTATTTCAATCTTAAGGTATGCAGGTGCTCAAAACTTGGGGCCCTCACAGGTGTGTGCCTCACTTGTTGTGTTCAACTGGCATCAGGCAACTCAATCTTCATCAGCCATGATGTGTATCTTAAAGTGTCTGTATTTTTTCCTTCAAAAAGATCTATGAACCTCTCTATCTTAAATAACTTGTGTGTTCGCATCTCTGAACTCACATACTCATCTAAGTACTGCAAATAAGACTGGTAAGCGATCTAAGTATTTTTATTGTGTTTTTCACAAAAATAAAGCCTAACTATGCTGCTTTGCACGTTAAGACTTCTATTGCTTCCCCCTACCTTCAGAGGCTCCGGAGCAGAAGACTTATCCAAAGCAGGTACTATATCCACATAGGCCCCTGCAATAGCAACTTCTCCAGTTTCTTTGACCTGTGGCGTAGGAAAAAATTATATTACAGAGGTAACGTACTCACAAAAAGTCACAACAGAAGGGCAACTAAAGATTCTTCCTTACATTTTAAAATCAGAGATGAAGAAAGAGAAAACATAGCAGTTCCAGAGTGGGAAAAAACCCACCTCATACATGTGTTATAGTCTTGAGGCAAGTTAGTACACTATGCTTTGCAAATAGCTCTTCAAACAAAATAATTATTTGCTTTTTGAGAAATTGTACCAAAACTTATTGCTATTTTTCTGTTCACAAAATGGCAGAAGTACCTTATTTATCTGAAAATTTACTTACAGTGTTATAAGTTAGTATTAATGTTACTTCATAAATAGTTCTAAGAAAGACATTGTTCTAAAACGTTTTCCCTTGAGGTAGATATGCAGATATTAATCTAGATTATTTCACTGTCTCCAGGTGCATTACACTGCAACTTGTACCAGAAACAATTTTTTAAGCATTTTAGATCTAGAAAGATCACAAGAAGAAAGACGGAAAATACATGAATTCCTTTGTGTTTTAATTTTTTTTAAATAGTTAAGTCAGAGAAGAAAATGGGTTTCATTTTGGCATTGTCTCTTTAAGGGGTCTGACAAACCACTCTGACTTATGGCAGCAAATAGAAAATAGAAAAATTATTCACTGACAGTGCATATAGAAAGTTACATAATAAATAGCCAAAGTGGAGGAACATCCAGTATAAGAGTCTACCTTACTGCACACGTGAAATTAATACTGAAAGACTACAAAATAACAATTTAGTCAAATCATGTCTAACAGTTTGTCTCCCACTGCTACTGCACTTCAGGCAATGCTGAAAATAGATTTAAACCAGTATATCAGAGTCATATGTCTAGTTTTAGTTTCTATTGACCAGAGTTAAATCAAAGTACAAAGTACAAAGATGACTTTACTTCAGACTAATCCAACATGCAGTAAGGAACAGAATTCTGCACAATATACAACTGTTGAAACAAGACGGTTTTCTAAAATTCTGTAAAACACTGTAACTTCCCTCCAAGATAAGTTACTCTATACTTGTGGTAAAAAATCTGTAGCAAAATCCCCCAAAATCTACATATTAGCAATGATTAAACCAAGCATAGTAACAAATCCAGTCTCCAGACACAACAAAACACCCCACTCTCTTTAGAAATACCAAAGGGCTTGGAAGCATATATTGAATTCTGTTAATTTACACTGCACGTGCAAACCTTCAAAAGTAAACACCTGAAGTCTAGAAATTCTGTCAGGACTGGGTGGTAGTACCTTTCAAATAGAGCTATGTGATCTCCAATACAGTAATCTACAAAGCTCATCTGAGGCATCACACTGTCTAGTTTACTACACTAGTAACTAGAAATGGACAGTTTGTACATAGTAGCCTCAATGTTGTTATAATTCTGAAATTCTATAGCTGCTAACGCTTATAAGGTTTGCAAACAAAACTTACCGTCTTCAGTCAACATTCATCCACAAAGCTGTATTCCCATGGGAACAGCAATTCTACGCTCTTATGATGACCCTCCTCCTTTGATTTTTGCCTGTCCAATCCTCCCTGCAGCTGCAACTACCCCTGCTGCTGTACTCACTAATCAACAGCTGTCTCTATTTTTACAGAGATGGGATTGAGAGACTGTCTAGCCAAAACAATGTAAATTGCACCTGCATAAGCCAACACATATTGACAAATACCAGTAATAACTCATAGTTTAAGAAAGTTACAGTGTCACAGGATGCTCCAACAGAAGGAATGAGGATTTACTTTTTGCCTTTACACAGAGTATTTTACCCTTAGTTTATAGCAAGTATCCTGCCAATCATAGGAGAAGATTACAGGCTATCCACACAAAATGCTAACAGCAATGTCAAAGAAAATACCATAACGCAAAAACTGAATTTATAAAAGTATAAACTCTGTTTTATTGTAGTTACTATGTCAAACTGCTATGAAACTTCCATTTTTAAGTTGACCTGTGTTGGTGCAGTTTAAGTTTAACTTAATTTAAGCTAAATTTGTAGAAGTTTACCTGCATAAACTAACTGTCAGGAGTTGATTTAAGATAAATAAATGTTAAAAAAGATGTATATACAAGGTTCTGATTAACTGCAGAAAACTAGTACAAACTATGTCAACAGGAGAATGACTGCTTTTTGCTCTTCCACAGTGGACAAACAGAAAATGAAATACAATTAAACAAGTTCTCATATTATTTAATATAAAGAGCATAATAAGTTCTATGAGTATAATGGCATTTTTATTGGAATCTTAATGACACCATAGAATACAAAATAATATTTCATTCTAATCACTTGAGTTCTTTATAAAACCTTCAATGGTGTGCTTGATGAACCACTTTTTTTGATTCCACTCATACCCCACTCCTTTAACCAACACATCTTTCTCTACAGCCCACAGTGGTGAGAGTGTTCTGACCTTGGTCTGAAAATGGATTCTATTTCCTTCTCTCCACATTTCTGTTTGTAAAGTTTGCCCTGGAAAGACTGGTTTTGCAAAGCGAACCTAAAAAAAAAAAAAAAAAGAAATAAAAGAAAATGTGGGGGTATAAACAGATCTGTCACATGTACATGCAAAGCTTAAAAGCATACGCTCTACTGAAATGAGAAAAAGCAAAGAGAAAAATCAACTAGCAATGCAGAAAGCCTAAATATGTAAGTAAACAAACTAGCTAGAGGCATAAAAATGCATGCAGCAATAAGTAAAAGCAATTGTGGCAGTTAAGGCAGTGCAAAAGTCTTTTCCCACTCTGAATAATTTCTTTTGGCACTAAAACCAGAAAAATCAAGAAAATTAACTGCAAAGAATGAACACACAGACCTTGATCGCCTTGAATCTGTTCACATCATTATTTGCAAACTGCTTCAAAACGTTTCTAGCAGCAAACCCAAAGGAGCATAGTCCATGAAGTATAGGCTTCTTAAATCCTATTTCAAAAAGTAATATTTTAGTATTTGTAATATTAGGAATTTGCATGTTGCTTCTACAAATATCTGTAGTATCTGTATATGTAGTATTCTCCTCCAATAATGTTCTTAATCCTTTTTCTTTTTAATCTAATTTATCTCACTGGAAAAGTGTCCATTACCATTTATTGTTTCCTCTACTTTGAGGCAAAGAGAAGTACTCACGGATAACTGTCACTCCAACACTGCCTATGCTATGTAAGACTCACGAGTAAAATTAGTCCCTCTTGTAGAGGTGACAAAATGAAAAATAAGGAGATTGGCTGTTTTAGTACACATGCATAGACATACCCAATAGTTACATGGAAGTATACATATCAAGGGTAAGAGGTATTGTAATGATTAAAAAGTGGTGCTACTAAGATTATTTGATGCTTCCCATTTTTAATTCCTATTCATGTTTGCCAAAAGTCTTCAAATATACTGCAGACTTTTCTTTATTTAGAAGTGGAAAAAAATCTTGAAAAGATTTCAGGCATTTTGAACACATATAACAAAAAAGATGAAAAAAAAATACATTCTTTTGTTTATACTGACATTTTTGGTCAGGTTTCCTCATACTTCTATGCTTTTGAGCAGTAGATGAACTTTGGCAGATTATAATCTTTGTATTAGCACTGAAACTTTTTCCAGTCCCGTCAAAGTCTGACAAAATAAACCTTTGAAAACTGGCCTGAGATTTGATAAAGTGCAATGGTTAAGTTTTAAAGATGCTGCTTATACTGAGTACATTCTGATCCTTTAATAGGTTGCTCGGACTTGACAGGGCATGTGAACAATAATCGATCACACTTGCAACAGTCCATGGATTTGGGACAGGTCTGTTCAGCTTTGGCTCTGAAACCAGTTACTTTGCCTGGAACTCATCTGCCACTGTTGGCTGCCAGAGTCTGTTTTTCATGAGCTCTAAACAACTCTTCATAGCATCTACATAGCATGAAAAGCTGTCCCAAGGAACAACAGCTGGCAGAAAAAAGCAAAAGCAAAACCAAACAAACAAAAAAGAGGAGACAGGAGAAAGTCCACCCTGCAGAGAATCAGAAGACATAAAAGAAGAAACCACCTTCAAGAAAGAGACAAAAAAAGCCACTAGGACTCAATGCTGGGAAAGATGGGAATTCTGGGACACAGCCTAACGGGAAGATGAAACTAGCGGGAGTAAGGACGAGAAACAGAAATTTTGACTTATCAGGTTAGGAGAGGAGACGTGACAGAAGGACAGGCTAAAAGGAACATGAGTCTATTATCTTGCTGTAAGTATTCCACTCTGATCATTCTGACATTTCTTTCCTGTAAAATATTTGAATATGCACACTTCTAATAGCACTGTCTTTTTGTATCCTGTGCACATATTATTTTTGAAAGCACAAGGTTAACCATGCAGTCAATTTTAAAACATTACTGGCATTACTGTAACAATATCAGTACTCAGCATCTCTCATACAGAATGTTATAGTGACATTTAGCTCTTTAAAAGTTTAGCTAAATTCACCATGCAAGAACTAAAAACCACCATTATTTTCAGAACTCAGAAACAGACAAATATATACAGTCCCAGTCTCTCCAGTATCTTCTTTATAAAACTAATGCATACTCAAAGAAAAATCCATAAGGCAATCAAGTCATTTTTTATCTAGACTAAAATGAAAACAAAATAAATGTTGCTTTCACTTTCTATTATCTCATAAATACTCACAAGCTACAAGAATAAAGGCACAAGAATACAAACAGGTGCTTTCAGGTAGTATATCTCCTCTGAAACATTACCCACGGGAAGGCTTAACAATAATCCTGGAATGACCTGAATGCATTACACTGAATGCTTGCTTCCAGTGCATGCTGGTGAGAGACAGTCAAAGAGGACATTTATAGAGACTAAATACAAGGAGATGTGTGAATATGCCTGAAGAAAAAAGCTTCTGTATAACTAGAAAAAAAATTTGTGGAATATTTCTAGTCATTTTCTTCCTTTTTTGAACCTACATTTAGTATAGGTATTTGAGTAGGAAACTGCCACAGTTATAAAATCCAGTGCGACAGTTTTTTGTTCAAAGAGACTACCCCATCTAGAAAGTTAATTTCATTTTTCATTGTGTCTAACTGTCAGTGCTCTTTGTGTGAGCAGGTGGAAGATTTCTACTCCTCTTCTTGTGTAAGCTTTTGTATAGGATTATCACCATTATTTTAAACACTTATGTTTCAATTATAAACATATCTTTTTCTCCCCTAGCATCTTCAACAGTAATTGGGTGATTCCATCTAAATATTTATCCAAAATCATCAGCTGAATAACAAATAGAATGCTTTAATAAACCTGGGAAATCTCTTTATGGACTTTAGTGCTTGATTATCATTATTTATTAACACAAATTTACACAGAATTACACAAAACAGAGTTCACCAAACAATTAGTATGTATTAACGAAAGGAGATGATTTGTGGAAGTGTGTTAAGCATGATCTGAACGAGGAAGCATAGGCTGCTCTATTTACCTTGGTAAGAATACCATAAATATCTCTATATTAAAAAGAAGTCATAGGATGCTCTATTTACCTTGGTAAGAATACCATAAAATAATATCTCTATATTAAAAAGAAGTCACAGGGAAACTGCACATCATTTATTACAGTCCAGTATTTTCATGTAAAGTTTATGATGATAGCACATACATTCAGGAAAATTTCTTAAGTAAATCAAATAGCTGCCTGCCCGGAGTGATCACACTACACTACTAGCAAGGCCTGAAAAGAACTCAAAAAAAACCCCCTTTAGAACAGAAATTTAAGAAAACAGACCCTTCTTTAGTTATTATATCTCTGCAAAAATCAAGTTAATGTAGCCTATGATCTGTTGCTTTGGCATGTAGCATTACATAAATTAACAAGCTACTGTGCTAGCAAGAGGTGCAGTTAAGCAATTTAATAGGAAAGAAGTGCTAACAAACTCCCTCTTTCCCACCCTCCTGAGATTTCTTGGGAAGCACAGAAGCACAAAGAATTCCAACAAGACCAATGTAATCTCAAAATTATTTAGATGGAAAGAACTATCTATCAAAGAATTTATGGAAATCCTTCTGAAGCTGTGGATAGTTGATTATTTCTGCTTATGAAACAGAGATTGTAAAGATCGGATAGAGGCAACAAATAAGCTCTAAAAGGAAAACAGGGTAGGAGGCAGGTTTCCATTATAGGTAGAGTCCAAGAATTATTCCACATTCCTAGCTACAAAAAGCAATGCTTTAAAGTGAAGTGTCACACAGAACTTTGAAGACATCTAACGGTGACTCTAAGAACAGCTATAAAAAAACACTGTTTTTTTCCAGCTTGTTAAAGATAGACTTAGGTGGAAAAAAGATTAAAACCACACTGACATTATCTTTCATCCAAATATTAATACAATGGTATCCCTCAGCTCACCTCCAAGAGCAGCAAAACTTGGATCAATATGTAAAGGATTCCAATCCCCACTCAGACGATATAAGGCAGCCTGAAGAAAAAGAGAAAGAAAAATGAGAGGCTAGATGTGCTTGGCAGAAATGAGCAGGAGTCACTTAAAAACTTATGGTAGATTAACAAACTTCACCATATATTTTACTAGCACTTGGATCATATTCCATAACAGAACAGGTAAAATAGAAATTAAATGTTATGGTGCAGACAAACTACCAAAGCTCCAAGGAAACATGCCAAGAACTGTGCGTGGTATTGGTACACAGGAAAATAATACAACCTCTTAATGACAGGAAAAAACAACCTACTCTGCCAACATACAGATCCAGCTTCACTAAAATCTGGCAACAGTGAAGTAATGCATTTTCTAGAATTTGTCCATAGGTTCTTCACCTTGAAATATAATTTTAAAGAGTCTTCTCCCATGACAGATTCTTCCACAATTTAAAAAAAATTACATGTGAAAACTTTTTTTTTTTTTTTAATAAAAACACACGTTACCATGCTTTTTTAACATTTGATTCATTTTACAGAAATCAGAAACACTCTCATCCTTCCCTTTTAAGAGTAACACCATTGAGTAACTGCGATATACTTGTCTCTTATCGGCTTCATGGGTAGCTGGTCCCAATACTAAAAATAAACAAAACCCCAAAGATACACACCAGGCTTTCTTAGAAGACTTTTGCTTCACATTAAATATTCTCTTTTACTAATAAAAAGTAGAAAAATACAGATTAAGTGTAATGTATGTACTGTGAATGTGAAAAGGCCTGAGAAATGATTAAAAATATGGTTACTGTACTTGAGTTTTCTGTCTCTCTACAGCGTTGGCACTTTCATTATCAAATCTTACATTTGCTATATGTGCACAGTGGCCAGCAGTCTGTAATAACATGGCAAACCAACCTGTGAATCTTTCTGGGCTAAAAAACTTAATCCCTGGTCACCAGATTCCCATGAAATCCAGTGCCTAAATGATTGTAGAGTACTCTCTAGTACAACATTCCAGAAAGTACAGAGAAAATCAGTACATCACATTAACGCTAGTGAAGATTTCAAGAACTTAGTAGTTTTATATGATGATATATACAAACTGAACATGAATTTAACTGAAAAGAGCTTCCAAACTGAAAACAAATTTTATTTTAATCAAGCTCATTACTGGCCTTTGGAACCACTTATCACTAAACATTTTCTTCCAACATTTTGCACTAGGATTTTAAAAAATGGTATGTGTTTATCCAAATAAGGATAAACTGCACTAAATTCTGTTTGAAAGAAAGAAGCTAACAGATTTCTCAAAGGGAAAAAAAAAAAGTTCCCCAAAGGAAGTTTTTTCTGATATGTGTCTAACATCATTTCTTCTATCAAATCTGAAGCAAAGAACAGTGTAACTAAAAAGGTTCTTAACTCATATTTTCATTTTAATCCATAATCCATAATTTTTAATCTGTTAATATTCAGGTCCATTTCTTCAAGTATATACAGCTTTCACACTAAACTCTAATTCTCTCTTATTTGTCCAGGTAGTCTTCATCAACACAGCAAGTGTTCTAACTCTCAGTTACGGTGGAACGTAGAAGAGCTTGTCACTGCTTTTGTGTGTAAGAGTTGTTTACACACACTAAAAATGGTAAGAATAAAATCCTAAACTGCACCATAGCTTATGCATGCAAATCTTAGAAAGGCAAGTACTAAGCTAATACTTCAAGGCTGCTTACATTGTTGTTTACTCTTTTTGAAACACTTTTCCTTTTAAAAAGAAAGATGTATCAGTAAGATGGCATCACTGGATCTGAAAGTTCTAACTGCAATTCTTCTTTCACCCCAAACATATATTTATTATAACTTTTTTTGTAATTATCTCCTAACTGATCCTATAAATTCTTAAGCACATAGTAAATCTGAAATTTCATACTAAGTTTAAGGCTACTATTCAGATGGGTCAAAGCCTGACCTCCCAAAAGGGACAATGAAGAGGGTAAATACTTTGATGAAAGAACAGACAACCCAAAATTTGGATCACCAAGAAGCAGAAATAGCTAAGATACCTCACCTGGTGAGAAGAATAAAGTAAAAATCTCCTGAAGGCAGTATCCTACAGTGCAAAGGCTGTTCAGCTACCAATCTACAAGCCAAACCAAGTCCAAAAGAGCAAGCCAAATGGACTGCCAAGTGATCCTATGCCACAGAGGCCATTCTGTAGGGGACAGCCAAGCAGCGTGTGGTGAAACATACAGTGCTGGTTGAGAGCAGAACAGGAAAGCAAACTGAAATAATGTAAATACTTACACTCTACTACACCACTAAGGCAGCTGAAGTGATGAAGTGGGAAGAGACAGCCGGGAACAGGCTAATAGTTGTCATCCACAGACAGCACCTGCTTCCTGCACTTACTGTTCTCTCTTATCTCAATTTTCACACAAAGAGAAGAAAAATGGGGAAATAAGAGAGCCAACACACTCCCACTTGCACACATTAAAAAAAAAAAAAAATCCAGAGCAGCAGAAGTTCAGTGAAGAACATGCTCCTCTTTGGACCTGCAGTGCCCTCACTTGTCCACACTCTTCCCCTGAGTAGTTGTTAAAACTGAGTTTTCACTGTCAAAAAGTAGATATAAGCAGCTCTGATGTACCACTAGCTGCTTTGCTAAGAGCTGTCTAAGGCCTTAATGCCACTAATATCAAAGTTGTAACACTATGAAAGAGACTTTTAGTGAGAAACAGACCTTCAGTTCCTTTTTTTAAAAAAAAAAAATAAAACCTAACTATTTAAAGAGAGTTACTGTCAGCAGAATTCTATAGAGTATCAACCTTCATTACTGATGTTTTCTTTCAAGAGAGTCTAAAATCTAACAGGAAATCACCACTCTTGAGAACTAGAAAATAAAAACTGCCATATGTGAAATAATTACATTAATAATTAAATTACTTTTAAACTAAACTAAAATTCTAAGGTCTCACTTTCATTCTCCCATTAACTTGAATTTTTACAAAAACTGTCAGGAGGCTATTCTCAGAAAGGAGCTGTTGTAACAAATTTTAATTAAAACTAAGTAACGTTTAGTTGTAGTACTGGAAAATTATATTTATGTATGACAAAAAGAGACATTTCTGGTTTAAGCTCAAATCTCAACTTAAATCTAGCTATGCAGTTGTTGTTAACTAGAGCTGTCGTGAGAACCACCCATTTACCTGTGGTGATAATAAGCACTACTTGGGAGACAATTCTTGTACCAAATGCTTTTCAAAACTACCATTGTAAAAATTACTTGTGCTTCACTAACGAAATAAATTTAGCATCTAGGAAATAGAACTAAGTTGAGAGAATTAAATGTGATCAATGTATTTGACCAAAAGTCTGACACATGAATATAGGAGACAATACTAGTTCTTTTTGTACTTTCAACAACTAGCGTGGCACTAGTCACAGCTAGAAAACACATAGGCTGAACAGAATAGAACAGTTACACAGCAGGTTATTTCAGGATCCAGTGCCGCCAACTCAGGTCTGACAACAAACTTCTTTTCATTAACCACAGTCTTTGGTATTACTTCATTATATAAATTATATTCCACATGAGAATAGAATTGTTTTAAACCCTTGTTGGTTCTACTCTCCATATTCCTTGAATATCTTGAATATGACATTTCCTGAAATATTGAGTGATAGCACAAAAAAAAAAAAAAAAGGGGGGGGGGATACATCCTTGGAGGATGACAAGAATAAATTTATGTGGAGCATTAGATTGAAGTCAGTCATAATATGGTTAGATTTTTCTCCATTTAATAACACAAACTGTCAAGTCTCATTTCCTAACAATTTAGGACTTCTGCCAGACCACAAACAAAAAGGCGATATCCAGCCTGTCTGTGCCAATTTTTCAGTCTTGCCTGCAGACTGCAATAAAGGTCAGTGGTAAAGCTAACAAAAAAGGAAGCTAACTATCCATATATTTTCCCTTCTCACTGAGGAGAAAAAGAGCTCTGCCCAATAGCTTATCTTGCTAAGTATATGTGTATATACGTATACACATCCATTTGTGTGTGCACATGTATGTATGTATACTTTACCTATCAGCTTATTTAAGAGCAAGCAGTCAAGAAATCTCATGAAGAAAAAACAGCCACAAATCTCATCTACACATTTCAATGAGCTCTGATTTACATTAAGAATAATGAACGTTTCCAGTTAAACTGGAGTGCTGATGCTTCAAGGGCTCAAATTTAGCACAGTACTTAAGTAATTCATCGCACTTAAAATTAAGCAGCTACTCTTTAACTAGCTGAGATCCCCATATGCCATATCTTCTTTTTCAATTAATTATCTCTGTAAGGGTAAGGAGAGATATTAGGAAAGAGCAATTGGCAGAAATCAACACATAAGATAAACGGGTTTATTTGTTCCTTCAGATAACCAACTTTTTTTCAAAGGAGGTGTGTATGGAAAATAAACAGAATAGACAGTTTAAGTTGCTCTTGGTAGTTTCCAATGTCTCAATATATTTTGTGGAAATCTAGACCACACAGTATTCTATTTCTAACAAGACTGTAATTAAGAAATACAAGTCTATAGTTTCCTGGACTACCTTAGGTTTGCAATTGTATGTTCTTAGTGGTCTAGACCAGGGGTCCTCAAACTTTTTAAACAGGGGGCCGGTTCACTGTCCCTCAGACACTGTTGGGGGCCAGACTATAGTTTTGAAAAAAATGAAAAAATTCCTATGCACACTGCACATATTTTATTTGTAGTAAACCAGTAAACAAAAACCAGGAAAAAGAATGCAATATTGAAAATGAAGAACAATTGTAATCAACAAAAACAAATAATATTTCAATGTGAACTATGGGCCTGCTTTTGGCTAATGAGATGGTCAGTGTTAGGTTCCATATTTGTCACTGCTAGTCATAGCAAGTGATGCCAGTGTTCATCAGTCAGTCTGGATCTGATTGGAGATTTCAGATGTTTCACTCAGGAAAACGTCTGCTCACAGACATAGGTGCTTGTCCTGCCTGGGAGCTGGAGGGAGGGAGAGACAGGGGAGTCGCCCCCCTCCAGAAGGGTGGCCAGAAGGGACTGAAGGAACTTTGCTGCGCCGGGACTCTGGCGATTCACCCGAGTTGGCCGGACCTGGCAGTCCAGAGGCTGCCGACAGAGGTTGCCCCGCA
>NW_010301431.1:0-13268 GCF_000700745.2 Antrostomus carolinensis | reverse complement strand
TCCCCCCCCCGCCAAAGCCCGCCGCGGGGGGGAGTTCTGTAAATACCGGCGGTGAGGACCCTCGGGGGCCGTATCCGGCCCGGGGGCCATAGTTTGAGGACCCCTGGTCTAGACTATCCAAACACTACCTTATTCCCTACAGACCTTTGACTTCCTCAAGAATAAGCATTACTAAATGGTTTGGGGAACTTGAATGGAATAACAATTTTTATATCCCTTACTAAGACAAGCATAGATAACAGGAAGAAACAAACTCTTGCTAACGAAGATCATCTTGTTTAAACAAAATGATTGTCAGGCTAGCACCTTTTCTTCTTTTATCATTTTATCACACAAAATTATAGTATAATTCAAGCTCTCAACTTTTTTTAAAAATTGCCATGATTAGAAAATTATGCTCTGATCTTCCCAACAGCAATACACTTGCGGGGTACGGGCGGCAGGTGGGGGCACTGTGTACAGATCTTGAGATTAGCATCATAACATACAACAAACTTTTAAAGTAGTTACTATTACAAATGCTCACTCACTACACAATTTCAAGGGTTCTGTGAGTATCATCTCTGCATACTGAAATCTCAAGACAAATTAGGAAAACACTATCAAATCCCTTCAATGGTTTCACAATTATTTGGTTTGCTTGTATCATCCTTTGTCCTTAAGCACTTTTTTTCCTGGCATGCTCCCCATATTTGTGAATCTACTGCAGCACTTAATTTTTTCTATCGGGAAACAAATTAATTTCGCGACAAACAGAAAAAAAAGGTCACCTGAGGCTCTCAGGAGGCTTTCTTGTGCTTTTCCCTGAAGGTAATTTAAATGTACACGTTTTCAGGCAACACTGTGCTACAATATTCACGAAACAGGACATTAAAAAAAAAAAATTGTGCTGTAAGCATATTTCCCCAGTCCATGCACACGTTTTCATCATCTTGTCTCTTACATTACTTTATTGCACTCACTCAAAAAATAACCTTAACTCAAAATACAAGCTTGTAAGTGTCTTATCTCACATCCTCAAAGTGAGGCACTAACTTATACTACTAAACCTGTTCACAACAGGCAGAAAACATTTTACAGTAGGTTTTAGTTTAATAATTCATTAGGCTATTAAATTTTTCCCATGCACCTCTTTCCTTGCAAGATATCTTTTTAATAAGTTTTATTGCAAAGTCCACTCTTTTACAACAAATTAGACTGGTAAATAAATGTCTTCACAATTGTTTCTAGCTACATTAAGAACTGAAGCTTCAGCTGAACTTGACACAGTGAAAACCTAAACTCGGGTACTAGAAGACAGCAGTATAAGCAAGAAGACTGCGGGACTGAGAATGACTCAGGAAGGGAAGGACACTCCTGCAGTCTCGGTCACAGGATGCTGATGACACTACTTGAAACATGACAGGTGCCAATGATTTTCTCCTCTTTCAGAAAAAATTGAAAAGAACTGTATTTTAGACAAAACCCAAACCACTAAAAAGCATCAGTTTCTTCACACCCTGTCAGTTAATGCTTGATCTATACTTGGAACAGAAGGCTTTACATAGCTTGTATATTTTAAATCCTATCAGATTAGCCTAGGTGTGGATTTACTTAATCTCTGTAAAAATTTCTGAATGAGTAAAGAATCATTACATTCCCTAAATTGGCCTCTTTTATTTCGTTCACTGTATCACATTCTCAAGAAAACACCATCAGATGCTAAACACTACTCCTTTAAACACTCCCTGTACAATTAAAATGCCTCCAACATTTATAAACATCCTTACTTTATAGACTGAAAAATATAAGACAGCAGAAAAGGTCGTAATTGTCAGCAGCACAAAACAATTCTGGCCCTCCAACTTAACATTTGAAGGCCTAATTCTTTAAAGTGCATCACATTTTTAAAGTACACTTAAAATTACACTTTTTAAGTACACTTTTACACTTAAGTAAAAAGTTTAGCACAAAGCTCCTATGATGCTCAGACACCCTCCTGCTAGTCCAACTCCCAAATTTCATCTTCCAAATTCCATTGTCTCATCCTCTCCTATCAGTCATTGATTAAGGAGCATCCCATGTCTGAGTACTTTGGGATACCTCGGTAACAGCTGCCCACAGACCGTAAGAATTTTATGAACAAAGCAAAGGAAATCATTGTCAAACAACTGCAGCTCCAACCAGTCACTAACCTTGAGATGACTTTCATTACTCCTTCTCATAACACAACTTCTTGCAACAAATAACATAGGAAAACTGACTTCCTATGCTATCCCAGCTCATGCCTAGAGCCCTCTCTTTGCCTGCGAGAGGAGTTCAAACACACAATTTATGCTCGCATGACTGAAAACTGTATCATAAAGCATTGCACAAAAGGGGATTAAAACTACAAACAAAGCAAGCTTTATTTGAAATCTGTATCTTTCTAGAGACTCTGCAACATTTTAAAAAAATTGTAGTTTTCTAATTAAAGCAACTTATAAATTACAGGATATCAAAAAGCTGTTCCTCCAACCGACCAGTATTAGTGTCAGTTTCGTCATTCCTCTAACAAGGAATTTAAAGATTCTTGAAAGCAAGGACAGACAACTCTGGAAACCACAGAGCAGAACCACCATGTGCTTCAAATAACCAAGTTGCATGGAAAAGTAGGTAGGGCAGAAATTCACATGTGATAGCACCTGACACTGCTCTGCATAAACTTACAGGGGGCACAGCTGCCTGGTCCCAAAGCATGGTAGACTGAAGACACTATGTTTTTTCAAAATCTATCAAAATGGTCTTTTCTACCTCTTTGTCATTTCTATTTCTCCCGATCAATGTATGTAAAAAATATACAGACTCAGAATTTAAAGAACTTAAAGAAGAATGCTTTACTGAAATACATGATACTGTTGCAAGAAAGATAATTCCTTAAAATTATCAAGAAGTTTTACTGAAATGAGCTGATATTAACAAAATCTTGGAAGTCCTGCAAACTCCACATGTTAGAGCTTTAGTTCTTCCACACAAGCAAACAGGACAGGTAGCTTTCAGAAGAAAGAAGGAGGAAACACAGAATAGTAAAACTGAAATAACTTCTTGAAAAACTCCATTTTATGGGCTACTGTTATACTGTTTATTTATCATTACAACGTTGTGTATGCTGAACATTCATTCTGATATTTGAAGATAGACAACAGTTTATTTCATGGGAGGCAAGCTGTTCAATATCAGAATTCTGTTTTGCCATAAGCAAACAAACAAAAAAGAAAACCACCACAGAAAGCCCCCAACAAACTCAAGACTCCATTATTTGTTTCCTTCCTCAAAAGTGACCTGCATTACCTGGACATCATCCACTTTAAATACCCACTGCAGCTTATTTTGTGTGTCATCAGAAAATGAATTCCCAAGAAATCAACACATTTGGGAAGGGAGTGAAAACAAAACTCTACAGAGATACAGGTCATTAACTGCCCATGATTCTTGGTGGCATTAGGCACCATTCATCAAGATCTGCCTGACTGATTAATTTAAGGCCCTGGCTCGAAAACAGGCAGGACAAGAGCAGCTTGGTGATACCGAAACTCTGTATTGAACATTCCCTACAGGGCTGAAATAGAATGATTCATTTCTTGCTAAATGGCTAACAGTCAAACATCTTCTAGACTTGATCTTCTGTCAAAAGGTCTATTTTATTCAAAAGATTCATGACAGTACATCTAGAAAAGAATAGCACAGTTTACAGAGAGAGTACAAGCTAGAAAAATACCACAGCACATGCACATCTTTATGGGGCAAGATGGAGAAAATGTCATCTAGTTCTTTGCAGAAAAAATCATGAAGACACAAAAGAAATGTTTTATGTCCTCCTTCAGTAGGATGTTAAGCCTTAATGCCTTTTAGAAGGTCAGATACTTCTAAATTTTCCTTAACCATTTTTAATCTTTAAGCAGCTTATACCATGGTACTGCAACTCATTCATAAGCACTGATTGGTCCTTAAAGAACATCTCAGGAATGTGTACAGATTTGAAAGGGATAAACACTTATTATACTACTATTTATTAGTCACTGATACCACTAACCAAAATGACTAGTTTCCTCTATCAACGGTCACTGACATAACACAATCATTTTTCAAGGGTCTGTAGGTGGCTATACCCTCCATTCTGCTGAACACATGGTGAAGGGCAAAAATAGTTATTAGCCCTCTGGAAGTAACATCTTCACTAAGCAGCACTTCCTCCTGTCTGAAAACATGTAAAAAACATTCTTTCTCTTGGAAAAAAACTTAACCCAGTGTAGCTGAGTTAGAACTGAATATAACTTTCAAGATAGCCACAGTCATTGACTTCAGTGAAAACATACAAGTCATCACTGTAAACATTTTTAAATGATGCATGATGGTCTGCTTATTAGGACATTTACTACATGATCATGCTATGAAAAGTTGAGGGGGAAAAATGCTAATTACAAAAAGCAGTTTAGACATGTACTTGTGGTAACACAAAAACTGAGTGGTGAAAGTCACAAGTATCATTGGAAATTAATACAGTTCAAGTTAAGTCAAATGCCATCTGCAAATTGACTCTTTCAGTCTGTCTTATACTTTATAATAAATCAATAACTGAATGGTATCAGTCATTTCTGCCAACACCTTTTTCATTTAAACACTAAGAAAAAAACTTCAAAAACTTCAATGCAATTTGTGTGCCAGCTTCCATTTTCAAAACGGATTTCAGGCAAGTTATGTGTCAACTCCACAGAGATATAAATGTAAAATCTTGGTAACATTTCCCCAAGCTGTCCTTCACATGGAAGTCTGTATTCCTGCCCATAAAGTTCCTAAGTTCTACAGATTCCCCCTCCTGTACACAGGCACCATCACTTAAGCACAGATGCTACTGAATAATTTGGCAGATAAGCCTTCTTGTGATTCTCAAAGTCCGCTTGGCTGTGGCTCCTGCAAGATCTAACTGGAAAGAAATTATCCTTATATATCTACCTGTCAGAGCAGATCTTAAAATGAAACAAGTGCAGTGGCTACTCTGTGTAACTTCCTTTTTAAAAAAAATCAGTTTTGCAGTAGCAAAGTTTCCCAACTTTCGCATTATAGGGTCACTACCGTCTTCTTTTATCTTACAAACTTAGCATTTTATACACAGTAACAATTCCACACTTAAAGAGTTTAAGGCTTAGAAACTAAGATTACTGTATGAACAAGAGGAGCATAAATGTCATCTGAAAAGTTATGGATCTGGAATCAATTCCAGTATAATCACGCAGAGGAGAATCTGAACTAGGGTTCCAACACTCAAAGTAAGTACTTTTAACTACTGGGCCATTAGGGTTGCTGTATCTTATCTAATAAAGTGCCAGCTGCTAGACAGCACCTTCCACTACATTTAACTACTTCTCGGGAACAAAGTACTCTCTCATCGTTCTGTGTTCCTTGCTCATGAAGGAACGAATCCTACTCAGAACAATTAGGTATTTGTACCTCCCAAACTGATGCTGTGAATTTTACAATTCAGCAAGTACAGAAACAAAAATGCTGAACTACGCTTTTTCCTGGTTCAAGTGGGTAGGGCTAAAATGGATTGCTGGATGAGACTTAAGTTTAATTACTCCGTATATAATCAGAAGCTAAGCAGAAATCACAGTTCAGCTGATGCTGAACATTTTAACTGCATCTCCAAAAGCTACAGCCTCCTGCTATGATCAAGTTGCTCTTGAAAATACTGCTCATTGTCTTAATACCGGTAGCTCCAGACTTTCCTGTCTCATTCGTCTGGCACCTGCATATGTTTACCTTCAGAGGAGGATGTATTTTATTTGCTCAGGTTTTTGCCTAGGGAAATGTCCTGGTTTTTAAACTGGGACAGAGCTGGGTTTCTTTTTAGTAGCTAGAACAGTCCTGCATTTTGGTTTCAGCCTGGGATTTGTTATGAGACACTGATAACATACCAGTGTTCGCAATTTTGTCACTGGAAGTGAAGGACTTGGTGTTTTGATTGTCTACAAGTGCAAGATCTAAGGAGGTGAGGAATATTTATATTAATGAGCTAAATTGGCATTTGGGTATGCCAATGGGATATTCCATATCATATCATGTCATATCCAGTATATTAGTGAGGGTCTCTTCCTCTTTTGGCTCTCTCTGCCTTTCGCTTGGGCTCTTGCTCTTCCAGGATTGTGGTTTTGGTTTGGGATTGTTGCTCTTCAGGGATCGTTATCTGGGAACGGGCCAGGCTTGGTCAGCAGGCAGTGAACAGTTGCACTGGGTATCATTCATTTGCATATTTTGTTACTGTTATTATCATCACTATTTTCATATTAGTATTATTTGAAGTTTTATTTCAATTATTAAATTGTTCTTACCTCAACCTACGAGTCTCCTTACCCTGACCCCCCAATCCTCTCCCCTATCCCCTAGGGGTGGGGGAGAGTGGGTTAATGGTTGTGTTGGCTCCTAGCCAAGGGCTAGCCCAGTAAAACTATCACAGGAAAGTAGATGCCTGTGAACCAGTGGGACTGTGGACAGATGGAAACTCACTTGGACAGACATCTGTCAATATTTCAAGTTTCCCTGAATACTATTACTACAGAAATTTTACTTTTTCAAAACTGTGAAATCTAAGCACTTTTTTTTTGACATGATGTGAGCTTTCTTCACTATTGGTTGTAAATTTCATAGGTTTTGAATGTCTTTTTTAAACTTTAACAGAATATAAATGGTCATTTCCTCCTTCTATGTAGAATTTTGAAATAATTTATTATAAAGTTACATGAGCCTTATGAAAAAAATGTTTTAGTTAGTACATTGAGCACACCATCATAACTTAACCTAGCACAAATTTCAGCTTCACATTTTATGTAGATATATACACACACGTACATACATATACACACAAATATACATATAAAAATATCTGAGTTATATCAGAAAATGTGAATTATTAATGAACATCATAGGACTCCTTTTCCCAAACAAAATAAACATTTCCACATCTAAAGCATACAAAACTTTACCTGATCAGCCGTTGTGACATCAGAAATTACAGCATCAGGGGGTCTCTTGGGTGGATTCACTGTTACCTAAAGCAGAAGTAGTATTAATATTTCACTACAAAATTCTTTTATCTGTATCCATGCCAGAATATGCCAGGTATGTACAAAAAGAAACATAATTTACAAGGCTGTTAAGGTTCCTCCTACACTTTCTACATTTACAGAAAAAGTCTCTTATCAAGTTTATCTTTACAAAGACAGCAATCCTGAGGTATCAGATCTTTCTAACAGTTACATGTTATACTTGATCAGTTTGATTACGTTTCTTCCAAACTATCCAAAAAAGCCCAAGCAAGAATTATTTGCTCAGAAAAAATAGGTCTTGTAGAACATTTTTTGGAACACAGAAACAAAAATGAAATTTTAAAAATAATACTTCAAAAAGTACAATAAAGTACAAAATTATTTACTTCACTCATGGACTACATCACTTTTGGCCTTTAAGAGCTTCCAGCTCTTTTTTTTGTTTCGCCCTTTTTCCTTTTGTTTTTTCAACTACATGCTATATATTAATCCCCACATTATCATCAAAAAGCTGTTCCTTGTGCAGTATACAGCTTCGTTGTTCAGTTTCGAAGATCCAAACTTTACCAAGAGACTGAAAGAGAACATCCTAGATAATGTTAAATAAAAAGAACACCATAACTATTTAAAAATTATTAAAGTAGCTGAAACAATTTTTCCCCTCTCCTTCTTGGGTTTTCAAAACAAACAAACCAAAAAACCAAACAAAGAAAAACTGGCATAAGCACTAAAATGAAAGGAAGAAACTTGAGTCTCACCTGAATAATTCTTAGTTTGCGTAAGCTCTTTACCAAAGAAAAGAGAAATCAAAACAAACTTGAGTGCTGTGTAGCTTCACATCTAATAACAGCAAAGGCTTTTTACTGTGTATTAACAGTAAAGCAAAGCCACCTCTTGAGTGGAAGACTTGATAACGTCACTCCTGCTTTTGTCACTTCAGAGAACCACAAGAGACCTACACATTAGGCTGTGGAGTCTCCTTCTCTGGAGACATTCAAGACCCGCCTGGACGCCTTCCTGTGTAATTTCGTTTAGGTTCCTGCTTTGGTAGGGGGATTGGACTAGATGATCTTTGGAGGTCCCTTCCAATCCCTAATATTCTGTGATTCTGTGATTAATCACCTTCATAGCAAAGACACTACCTAACGTGCTTTCAAAACAATAATGGCTTGCCAATCTATTTCTAGTTAATTTAAAGAAACTCAACCTGACCTACCAAGCCAGTAAGATGTTATAACTAGCTAATGTATGAACAATTAAGGAAACTCTTCAGCCAAGAGGACAAGAAAACCCGAACTCAAGAGGAGAGGCATGACTTACACAATATGTTGCTCATTGTAGACCCCAACTTGGAAATTTGTTCTCCTTAGTTTGCAGATACAATAAATGTGTAAAGTGACAAAAAGGCACATTATAAAACATGTCTAATCAAGGGATTTCTTTTCAGCACAGAGGGACATGAAAATCTTTTTCATTGGGAATGTTTGCAAAGACAACCCAGGGGAATTTATCATTTGAAACTGGCCACTTGCATGCAGAGGCCTCTGTTGAATTTGCTATCACTGTGTTATCTTAACTAGACTATATTTTGTTTTCTTCTATCACAAAAAGGACTGCTGCCTGAAAGGGGTATTAATTACATTTTAAAATGTAAAATAATTTATATAGCATTTTCATACTTCACTAAATAGAGTGAAGAAGTTCCAGTTGCCTAAAGCACAATGTTTAACTGAAAAGTGCCAAGACACTACACTGGACTCACTGATGCCATCACTATAGATTAGCAACATTTCCTTTGAATCACTGTGTTTTTTACATGTGCTGTTACAAAATATGATTACAGAAGAATTACGGGTTCCATCAAAGACCTTTATACATTACCTGTAATAATATTCTGTGAATTTTTTATACTACAGTGAGGCTTCTTCCATTTCTCTTTGAAGCAGCAGGCATTTCAAGATTTGATTTGTAAAGTTATGTACGGGAAAATTTCCATATAACTGACATAGATTTAAGTCAAAAAACGTGTAAGTTTACTACCAAAAATCCCAAAGAACATTACCTACAGTATTACAGATGTACAAAACACATTTCATTACAAATTTTCAGAAATAATGAGCTCAAAATAACCTCTATTCAACTGGATATTTATTACTATAGAACTCAAGGCTTTCATTCACAATAACAACATTCGGTCACAGCTGGTACTACCCTTAAACATACTGCTGAAGGAGACAAGTACCTGAAGAGCTACTTCATGCATTTGGACATACACACTATGTGTTGTCATTTACTGACTCTCTCCCAAAATGCAGGAGTTCCACTCTACTGGAAGTGAGAAACTATAATGCTACTTCTCTCTTTTCCTTTTTATGCTTTCTAAACTTCTTTCATGCAAAGTCATAGATTTATAAAGAGCTACACCTACAGATCTGTTCCAGAAATTGCAAGTTCAAACCTAACATCGTACATTTGAGTATGTCTCAGTTTTTTACTAAGCTAGTCTTTTAACTGGAGCAACATCTTGCAATATTAACATATAATCATACCTATTAGCACAAATTTAACACGTGAAAAACAACTTACTAAACTAAACATGAACACTCTGTGTATACATACAAACAAAATTATCATCAGTTATTGATTTATTTTAAAATATAAATAGACCCCCACTTGCTTAAAAAGAAGCAAAGAAAATTTCTGAGGTGGAGCAGAACACACTGTAATGCTAAACTGATGATACACACATCGCATATTTCCAATTGGAGGTGTAAGCACTGAGGTAGAAACTGAAATGTGATCATGATAGCAGATCTGAGACAGGTTTGAATGAGGACTCTCTTATGAGTCTAGCTGGCACAATCTAACAGCTCAGTAATAGGTCCCTAGAAAAAGTATCTAAAATCTCAGCTGCTTTGTCACTACCCTTCCTGTCCATGTTCAAACAAGACCAGCCAAAAAAATTTGCTCTGAAAGTAACATATAAGAGAGGTAGAGCTCCCCAAATCTACCTGAGAAAACCAATACTTACAAATAAAAGCCACTTCTCTGTTCTTGTTCTGATCTAAGAGGTCTCTACAAATTTTTCAGATCAGAATTAGACTGAGAAAAAAAAGTCTTTCTCCAGCTAACTGTTAACAAGAAATCAGTAACTTTCCTCATCTGTTCATTTAAGGAGAGCATTAGGAGTAACATCATAATGCATTTTATACGCATTTCATTTTTATTTTAACTTCAGACGTCATTTTCTAATTCCAGGTCTACAGAATTCAGATTCTAAACATTTTCCAGAGAATCTCCTATTCTGTTTTCCATTAGTATATTCCATATCTGTAATTTCAAATATTTGAATGTACAAATATCTCATCAGTTGCATGTTTAGCAATTCACTTCTGTCAAAACAAAAGCATTGGTTTTCCAGGCCCTGAACAGTACTTCTTCACTCAACCTCTTCAATGAACATAAGCATTTAAATTCCATTTGAGTTTGCGATACCACACTAGCTCAAATGCCAGTTTATCCTTTCTGGTTGATATAGCAAAGACTTTTCTTGCAGTGCTGACAGAAGTTTTTAAGTTTTGGTTTTTTTTTTTAAAAAGAGTGTGCATGAATTTACCTTGGCTTTTTCTGATGTTCGTTTTCCACCAAATCCTCCAGCTCCAACGAAAAACAAAGAGAATTGATTATAACACACTAGGTCCTTTCCATCATAGGTATTCACTGAAAGACAACAAAAGAGAAAGGTCATATATTGTCTTCAATCTCCTTTTTCATTTAGCTAGCATGTGTTGTTACAAGAGAAAAGCTCAGCCTCAAGCATGACATAGCTCTTTATAACTACTGAAGGGACAATGGTCATACTTTCATGTTGCACTCTTGCAAGTCACTTCCTGACTAGTGAAGACTAATGTTCTGTTTCAAATAACATTATCATTAATTTTATCTATATGAAAGTTTTAAAATAAAAAATGAGCTATCAAAATGCTGATGACATCCAAGGTGCTAAAAATATCTGGCAACAGAGTGCTGAAATTAGTATTTATTTCAGCATCTCACACTGCATTAGTAATTTATTTAAATATAGTAGAATTGTGCCATAAAATATGATGTATTAGAAGCTACTAGTGCATAAAGCACATTACCAACTCATACATAAAGCAGTACCAGTATCTTATATGAAAAGAGATCCAGAGTAAGCTTCAGTTTAAGGTCACCTGTTCCTTCTTTTGAAGAAGTTAAACTTCTACACTGAATTAAGGTTAAGCTTCGCTCCCTGGAAGTGTTCAAGGCCAGGCTGGATAAGGCTTTGAGTAACCTGGTCTAGTGGAAGGTGTCCCTGCTGATGGCAGGGGTGTTGGAACTAGATGATCTTTAAGGTCCCTTCCAACCTATACCATTCTATGATTCTATGATTTCAAGTTCATGCCTATTCCACTCCCTTCCACTGAAATTTACAACATTGTTAATAGTGTTCATTTCCAGTTCCAGAAGAAATTTAAAAACCTTTAAGACGCTGCTCAGAAAAAGAATTTTTGTGCGTTGCAGAAACAGACAGGCTTAATGTTAGCCCCGTATGGAAGCAAAACACAGCTGGGAGTAACAAAAGGACAGTAAATACCTTTTTACAATTTTATCTGTACACTGAAGGAATAAAAGCTCAAGAGTGTTTAGAGATTCACTGCCTATTAACCTACTCTTCAAGTCTAATTTCCTAAGGGATGTTGGTATAACCACACCTAAAGATAGCAAAATTCTGAGAACAACTTATTAACATCTGCAAACATTCTGATAATTTAGCTTGGATACAAGAGGAGGGAACTGTGGTTTGGTTTGATTTTGTTTAGAAAAGAATAATGTAGACAAGTAACACAGGGACAAGCTCTTAAAGATGGCTGCTTTGCACATGAGTCTACACAACATACATATATGACTAATCTTTGCAAAACCACCCCACAAAACATATGCACACATGCGCACACACACACCTATGCTGAAAGGTAGCAGAATCTAAAATGGCTGATGCCAGATAGGACTAATTATTATTATTAAACTTCATTCAGTTTGCATAGTGCACTATTCCACCCACATAGGAAAAACCAAACCATCTCTGAAATCTTCCAAAGAGAGTGTTCTTACTTCAGTACATTAACTGTCCAAGAACAGTAATATTATATATATATCCAGCTATTGTTAATTAGCTCATATCTCAGATTTAATAAGCTAATTGTCTTTACTGTGGAAAGGATGGCAGTTATTGGTAGTTAAAAGGTACAGGATAGTTAAAAACTGAGCCTGTCAAATTTTACTGCATCCTCTCCAAAAGTTACAAACCTTCTTACCATCTATAAGCAAGACTGCTCCTGATCCTTTGTCAAGAATATCAGCAACGGTTGAAACAGAAGTTAATTGTCCTATAAGAAAAGAAGAACATGTACATGTTGTAAGGTTTTGCTTCAGGAATGAAGTCCGCATAATTTTTACACTTTCTTGAGAGCAATAATGGTAATAATAACCATAGAAATAGTCATAGTAATCAGAATCATAATGGTTATAATAAAAGTGTCTGGGAATCTTCGCAAATCTTCGTTTGCAGACGTAAAAATATTTATTTATTTTTAAAAATATTTTGGGCTTTTTAAATAGAAACTTGCTATAGTTTATGTATTCATAGCTAAACACAAATCACACTTCAGACTCAAACAGATCACTAACGTCAAAATAGCTGAAATCACTTAAGGATTGTCCACAAATTTCAAGAGGGCTGAAACAACTACAGTTCTACAGGAGAGAAGCTCAGGTCAGGGCCTGGGCCCATGAGTTTAAGAAGTGTCTCTAAAGAGGTTATTGGTCTAGAGAGAGATATGTAACCATATATGCTTACATAATCAGCCTATGGAATGCAAAAATAAAAAGCTGTATGAAGTCCTGGCAATCTATTATTAATTATCAGACTTCTTTGAAGTTATATTAACTTTCACACATCTTCTTTTTGTTTCAACAAGAAATTATGCCATTTACCTGTGGCTTGCAGGATTGGTTGTTTTGTTCTGCACTCTGGAAAAGTTAATTTTTAAAAACTACTAATAAAGAATGGGCCCCCAGGGAGCGCAAGTGACCAGGAGCGTGATGACCAGGATGGGTAAATAGGGCGTGGGGCGGCAGAAGGGTGTGGGGCGGCAGTTTGCGCAGGCAGGGTGAGCAGGGAAG
>NW_010301430.1:20616-39703 GCF_000700745.2 Antrostomus carolinensis | reverse complement strand
GAGGAGGAGAGGAGCAGGACGGGGCTGAGCAGGGACACGGGTTCGCCTCCTCCCATCTCCGGCCCGGGCTTGTGGTTTGGCCAGTTCTCCTCGAACTCGTCGGTCAAAGGGCTGCGAAGCTGTTAAAGAGTGACTAATTGATAGGAAAAGGGGCATGTGATCCCGCGGGGACATCGGCTCTTCAAGGGCTTCCTCCGCGGAGAGGGAGGATGAGCTGAATTCGGGGGTGGGTTCTGGTCCTCTAGACCCTCAGGTGGCTTCAGAAGGAGGGAAAACTGTGGTACGAGGGTTGTGTGGAAGTCTTGGAGCCACCACTGTCTCCACGTGGAAGTTACTGAGGTGTTGGGTTAAAACTTAGCATGTGTTTGCAAACTAGAGCTCTTCCTCTAAATAATCCGTGTTTCGATGTATCTTTTGGTTCTATAAAGATTCTCTGTCACCACCTTAGAAAAGAAGCAGGTCCAGGTTATCAGGGAAGCTGCAACTCGAGAAAAACGTGGGAAAAAACCCAATATAATAGTGAAAAACAGAAACTAGGAGTTCTAGTGGTGCAGTGAGCCCAGTGACTGCGAAAGAACGTTGTGAAATTGCTGCTGAATTGTGGGGTTGGACTCGGTATTGCCACTTGCATCTTTTAAACCATCTCTAGGAGCCGTTGTGTAGGGCACTAACCAAAATGTGACCCTCTGTGTTAGGTTTGCAGCTCTTCCCTGTGCTGGAGGCAGAAGAGCAGTGTGTTTTCTGTTTCAGATATTGTTAACAGACATTACTTAGTTAAGTTGTAGTTACTGGTTGTTTTTTTTTTTTTTTCTTAGTGGTGTAACATCAAATCCAGAAACTTCAGGTTTGAAAGTTGGAATCCAAGTGAAGGGCTTGATATCAACAGTTGGTAAAAAAACCTGGTGTGGTTTTGTTGAACTCATAAACAGTAACAAGGCAACTTTGTCCTCTTTTTCCTTTCATCTTTCCCTCCTTCTGCTGTTCTGTCTGGAGTTATATTGGCAAATCTGCATCTGCAGAGGGAGTAAGGGAATAGCAAATAATACCATGTGCTTTGTAAGCTGATACAATGCAAAAAAAAAAAAGGTCTCTCTGGAGGAGTTCAGGAGTTTGCTTTGGAGGAGAAGTGGTTCACGGTGGAAGATGCTTTTCCACTTTATTCATGTGTTGATAATGTGAGTGAAACTACTGATACTGCACAGTACTACTGATTATTTTTGATTATTTTTTTCTGTAATGTTCCTTGGCAGAGCTGAACCTGAAAGTTACTCATGAATATACTGTGTATAACCATAGTATTCCTGGTTTGTGTTGAAGAAGCTCTTTATTTTTCAGCTGTATTGAATTTCTTTTTGAGGTAACAATATGTCCAATACAATCATATAACCAATTGCTTTAAAAAAAAAAAAAAAATTAAAAAAAATCTTTTCATTACAGTTGAGGAAAATCTAAAGTGATGAAAAGAGCTTTAATTTCACAACTTCCGTGGCTAGTTTGTTCTGAAGACAGAAGTTTTCAAATTTTTCTTGACGTGTTAGTTGATAACTAACAGATGGATGGAGTTGTGTCAAGAGGACACTCTACTCTGCCCTGGTGAGGCCACATCTGGAATATTGTGTCCAGTTCTGGGCCCCACAGTTCAGGAAGGACAGGGAACTGCTGGAGAGAGTCCAGCACAGAGCCACCAAGATGATGGAGGGAGTGGAGCATCTCCCTGCTGAGGAAAGGCTGAGGGAGCTGGGGCTCTTTAGCTTGGAGAAGAGGAGACTGAGGGGTGACCTCATTAATGTTTATAAATATGTTAAGGGCCAATGTCAGGAGGATGGAGCCAGGCTCTTCTCAGTGATGCCCAATGGTAGGACAAGGGGCAGTGGGTGTGAGCTGGAGCACAGGAGGTTCTGCTTCAACTTGAGAAGAAACTTCTTTCCAGTGAGGGTGCCAGAGCCCTGGGACAGGCTGCCCAGGGAGGGTGTGGAGTCTCCTTCTCTGGAGACATTCAAGACCCGCCTGGACGCCTTCCTGTGTGATCTCATTGAGGTTCCTGCTCTGGCAGGGGGGTTGGACTGGATGATCTTTTGAGGTCCCTTCCAATCCCTGACATTCTGTGATTCTGTGAAATCTCTTAAATTGGTGTGATGTATCCAATAACGTATGAACACGAGTGCAGGCTGTGGTGTGGTTACTCTGAGAGTGGGGCAGTGTTTAACCTTTCCCCAGCAGGGAGCTGGGTTAGGTATGCTGACAGGTGCTGCTCATTTTTCTCGTGTGTTCTTGCCAGGGTGCTGCTTTCCTGACCTGCCCTGTCATTTATTGTGCCTGTTTTTGTGCAGTTTGCAGTTCTGCTGCTGTGTTTCTGTCCCATTCTCCAGCTCTTCTTCGTGTGAACATACTGCCCCTGCTCTCAGTCATTCTAAAAAGCTGCAATCAAGACACATTTTCCTTTTCTGGAAACACCCTTGTTGAGGGTCCCTGTGTGATCCACACTGCCCCAGGTGATGGTAGGCAGCAGCCTGCTGGGTTTGGTGGGTTTTTTTGTGGCCTAGAATTGAAGTCAGAATCTTCTATCACCAGTTTGTCCTGCAAATGATTTGTCTGGATGAATCTGTGGAGTCACTTTTCCTTTTGTTAAAGCTTTGGCACTTTTCAGCAGGGATGATCCTTTCACTCTGATTCCTTTTCTGCATCAGGATTCATGCTCATCTGTAGGACACAGCGAGGGAGTTCACAGCAGGGCTGACACAAGTGCACCTACCTGATCTCCAGGTATAGGTTAATTAACAAAGACTTGATAGCTTAATAGCTTCCAATAGAACTTTTGTCACAAGTGTGACAAGCTGCTTGTTGGTGATAATCATGTAATCTCCACCCCTGAAGTTCCTTCCCTGTTGTATCCCTTTCACATATTGTGGAGTAAATAACCTGAGCTGTGATGTGTTTTGAAAGAATATTTCCACTAGTGATTGTATTTAACATATTTAAAGGGAATTTGCAGTTCTGCTGAAATGGAGGAATTATTTTAAATAAGTAAATAGCTTGTTATTAAATAATAGCTTAAATAGCTTGTTATTAATAGCTTAAATAATTAAAAATAGCTTGTTCTGCCAATTTGTGGAAAAAAATGAGTGGTTGATTGTGGAGCAAGATAGATACTTGGTAGTATTTATGTTTAAAAGTCTGTCCACTTCTCCAGTTTACCTGGAATTGCTCAATGTGCTCTCAGAGTTCTGGCAGACTTGGGACAGCACTAAAAACTGCTGGCTGGTTTTATTAACAATATTGGAAAAATGCTTCAGGTGGAACAAATGCATCCAAAGTTTCTGAGGCTGTTCCTTGATCTTCAAGAAATACAGGTTAAACACTTTGGTGAGTTGTATTTTTCCCTGTTTTATATTAAACACTTTCCTAGAGTTCTGCCTCTGTTTAATTCCTCGTTGAGTGTTTGTGAGCTGTTCAAACTTCTTCTTTCTGCTACATAAATCTGACTTTGCCCTTTCTGAGAGCTCTGGCTGACCATTCTTTAAAGGCAGCACACATTGTCCCTCTTTACTACTTATTTATTTATTTTCCATTGGAAGTTTTGAACCTTCAGAGTTGAGAGTTTGAGCTTTTGCTTTTGGCCTCAAACCAAAAGTAAACTTCTCCAAAAGATGTTTTGGCACTGAAACATTGCTTTTGGGGTGGGGGGGAAGAGGGAAAACCTGGGCAGCCTAGTTGGGAGGGCATTTTGCTGCCATTGCATCTAGGATCCAAATCCACCCTCCATTACATGGCATGCTTAACTCTCCCTGCTCCCTTCCCCCCTCCAGATGTTATGCAATGCAGAAGCCCGGCTGCCTGCACACTGAAGCACATCCAGCACCGCAGGTTGGAGGGAGGGGGGGGCTGTTAGAAGTGATTTTTGTGGTAAAGTGAAGTTCCACGTGTCTACAGCTCTTGGGTGTTATGTGATAGTATGGCTGGGAACGTGTCTGAACTTGTCTAGACTCAGTCTACCTACAAAAGAAACTCCTTTTGAAAACCCTTTGTGCTTTTGTTATAAAAATAGGGATTGTTTAGGTCAGACAGTTGATGCTGAATGAGTTTGTGCCAAAAATACCTACTCACAGTCTCCCTAACACACGAGTGGTTGGAGGTCTCTGGATAGATGGTACCAGACTCTCCAAAAACACTCACAAAACAAAAGTTCTTCAGTGGCAGCCCAGCCTTCACTGTTTTTCAGCAATATGGATCAGTGTAAATGGAAAAGCAGAGGAAACTTTGCACAGAAAGTGCATTTCAGTTTTTGTTGTCACTCAGTTAAGGCCCCTGTTTTAATAAAAGTTGTTAGATTCCTCTGAAGCTGGAGTGGAAATTGTTTTGTGACAAGGAAGAGCAATTATTATTTAATTGGAGAGTATAGCAGCTTGGAGGGTGAGAGGCTGCAGCATAAAGCTTGGAGCTTCTTTAATTCTGTGAGGAAGTGAATTGATTTGATTTGAAGTAGTTAGTAAAGCTGGATTTAAAATCCATATTTCAACAGAGTTGGCTGTGAAGGGAACTCTTAATTTGGAAGACTTAATGTATGTATAATTCAGTAATTTACATCTAATACTTCTTTACATTCTCTTTTTAGCTTTTGTTTAGAAAGCTGAATTTTTATTAGTCTGGTAGGTGTGATATTTAATTGAAATGTGTCACACAATGATGATTTCCATTGTGTGTGGGGAGAAAAAGTTATATTGCTGTGAAGCTTGGCCTTTTTTGATCTAGCTTTCTGGTGAAAAAGGTCTTTTTAAGGTCATTATCTGTAACGTAGTCAGATCTCTCCTGGAGGTCCTCAATTTTTTCCATATGCTTAGAAGAACTTGTAGCAATATTAATGGTTTAATTAATACTCTAAAGGTGATGTTTTGCATGAAAATATTTATAACTCTGAAAATACTACAGAAATCTGCTGTAAAACCTTCTTCTGTATTCATTATCTAAGGTGCAGTGTGTTTCTGTGTTGGGAGGGGAACCAAGGTGAGGCAGGGATTAGCCAGTGGTGCTGTAGATTTTTACATCAGAGATCTGAAATTTTTGAATGTGGCAAGGAAAACGTATCAAACATTTTTGTGCAAGTGTTTTACTGGCTTTGGAGACAAAATATTGGCTTTTAACAAAATGAAAATTGCCTTATAAATGCATGTTTTTATCCCTGTGGGTGGGCTGTTTAAATTCTTTGGATGAAATAAACCACCTATATTGCCCAGAAGTGGATGTATTTGATTTGGAGTCCTGTACAGACGTGTTTCAGCTACTAGGGTTGTTGTTGTTATTAATATTATTATTGCTCTTACTCTGGCTTTGTGTAAGTATGTAATTTTTGCTTTCTAGCAAAGTTGAGAGGATGCTACTCCAAGTAAAACTCAGGTCTGTGGATGGAAGCATATCTATTTACACTTGATATTAGTGCTGGAGTATAGGTACTATTCAGAGAAATCCTTGAAGTATATTTAGGTGAGACATCAGGACGTACAGAGTTTAACATAACAGACTCAAATTAACAGGGTTGATGTGTTTCCCAGGGTGGGTGACACTAGTCCTGCCTGCTCTTGATTTTTAACCTCACAGGCACTTGCAGAACTGCCATTAAAAGAAAAACAAACAGCCAAACCAAAGCAGCAAGCAGATGTCCTCCATTAACAGATTTTTTGGGCTGCTTTTCCAAAGAAGCTCTCAAGGAAAAAGTGGGGTTTGAAATGCTCCTTCTCAGCTCAGACACACAGGTCACCACGTGTTGGCCATGGTACCGGTGTGTGGCCAGGCTCTTCATCTCAACCTCCTCAGCTTTCCTGCATTTACTGTGTTTAAAGGGTTTGTTGGTGCAATATCCCCACTCATCCTATCATACAGGATTTTTCCAGTCTTCAAATAGTTGTGTGTTACCATTTCCAAAGATCTATGGAAAAAGTAAATAGAAGGACATGCAAAGTCAGACTGTGCAAAGTTTTTAGGCATTACCTGTCAGGATGTGAATATTGAGGTGGAATGTGGGGCCTTGGGTGCACCATGAAACCTCTTGATTGTGTGGTTGTATCAAAAATCAATTGTACTGATTACAGTGTGGTTCTACATGATTGGTTTTTCACTACAATTAACTGCTGCCACTAAAACACCTGCATTGTTATTCCAGCCCTTATTTATCACCAGGAACCCCCCAAGAATTCAGTTGATCTCTTAAATCAAACACTGGTTTTATATAATTCTTTACATGCAAATATGTGTCTCTCCTACTACTGATCAAAGACTTCTGATTATAGAGCTAATATGGTGTTAGATTTGTATTTGTTGTGGAGAAAAAAGTCTATTCTTGTCTGGCCTTATAGCAAGATCTCTTCTCTAGTTTTTATTTGGAAATCCTGATTGAAGTGTGAACAAGTTAATTTTGTTTCCTTAGCTGTTTGAAGGCAATGATTTTGTGGATGTCCAGTAAATAATCAACTGCTATCAGAAAACTCCATCTGATTTTCAATAGATGTTCTGCTTTGCTGCATTTACTGAGTTTCCTCTTTATCTCCACATGTGAGAAATCAAAGGGAAGGTAGGATAAAAACACAAACCAACAGGATTTTCCCTTTCCCTGAACTAATGAATATAACTCCTTCTTTTGTGTTCATATTGGCATTGTTGGATTTGCCACAGAGATTATTGTGCTGTGAGGTGTGTGTGCTTCACCTCAGTTCAGGGATCCCTGCTGTCTTCTCTGCTCCTTGTCTCAGTCCGTGGGACTCCTGTGACTTCACTTTTGTTAATCCACATTCAGATAAATCAGAGGAAAACTTCCCCACTGCTCTGTATAAATCTCAAGCTTCGTTTTGATGCTTGTTTCCTTTGGAAGAGGGCACTGGGGGGAATCCTGGTGTCACGGAGGAGGCAGGAAACATGAGACCTGATCTTTCAAATCAACTCTCCTCCTTCCTTCCCTGGAAACTTCTTTGGGTTTGTTCCATAGTCATCCAGGCATTTATTTGGGAAGAGATAGCAGCAGGTGGGACATCATATTACTTCTCTTCCTACATCAGGTGATAAAAACAAAACAATCTTGTGTCTTTTATGTACCTGGGACAGGCTGCCCAGGGAGGGTGTGGAGTCTCCTTCTCTGGAGACATTCAAAACCCACCTGGACGCCTTCCTGTGTGATCTCATTGAGGTTCCTGCTCTGGCAGGGGGGTTGGACTGGATGATCTTTTGAGGTCCCTTCCAATCCCCAACATTCTGTGATTCTGTGTGATTCTGTGATACCTAGGAAGTTTTTTAAGTGACTTAAGTCAGATCAGTGTTTGTAGGTGGTGACCAACTGAACTGAATCTGTCAAGGGTGAAGCACTTGGTTTCAAACATGGTTTGGGTGTTGATAATGTAGTAGGGAAGAAGATGAGGATTTAAATTTGATGTCATTCTTACTCTAAAACAATTAATGAACTGCTCTCCTCGCAGGCAGAGAAGACACCATGAAAACAGGTCTGGTAGTTGTTGATGTGCTGTCACCAACATGTCAGAACAGACTGGCTGTCTCAGAGCTCCAGCTGCGTTCGTAGGGTCACTCATACCCTGTGGCTGGGGAGCAGAAAGTAGTTTTTAAACTGTTTAATCTGTTGTGGCTAATGTAAAGCATAGTGGGTGTCATCTTAGTACATGTGAACTAGTGTAGATTGTCGAATCTCTGGTGTCCCCTGATGCTACTAAAAATAACAATTATAGAATTAAACAATTAAAAACCATCCAAGATTATATTTTTTACCTCGTGCATTAAAAAAACCAAACACCTCCTCTCCAGAATAACTCAAATATTTGACCCCATTGTTTTGAATGAAATCTAGACTTTAAATATATTGTATTTTTAACTATGGAACATGCTATAATTGTGCTTTGCTCCCAATTACAAAACATTTAAGAACTGGGCGCGTGTGAAATGGAAATGTAAGCAGACAACTGTAGCAGAAGGAATTGGGTACAATATAATTTTAGTCCAGCTGGACTGCCTTACATGCCTGAACTTGTTCTCAGACAGTTTCTGTAGCTTAATCCCCCTTTGCTTTAATGCAGACAATTATAGATGGGTGACATAGTTTATGCTGAGGAATTAGCAGTTCCAGTATCTTGTGCGTACTGGCAGCTCTCGATGACTTTCCAGGGGGAAGAGCTGTTGCCTGTGTTTAATGGCAGCAAGTTGAGAGCAGCTCCTGCTGTGAACATTCTCCAAATATTTCACCCCAACATTTACAGCTCTGACCACCTGCTTTTTAGGGAGGGTTCAGCTGCTGGGGGTGGCTGTGTGAATTTGTGCTTATAGCAGCATCATCATGGTATTGATTTTGTTGTTGAGACCATTGGTGGTGTGTTTTTGGTGAGGTTTGGTGCTCAGCCAAGTGCAGGCACCACCACGGTAATGGTGAAACTGGTGACATGTGTGTTTGTACGTAGGTAAAAACCCGCTAAAGGAAAGTGATTTCCTCTGGTGGTTTGGGGTGCACTGGAAATGCTGTGCTTCTTCTGTGGTCTCTCAGTTTCTTTTCTTGTGCTGCCCCTAAAGAGAGGGCAGTATTGCTTCTAGTCACCACAGGTTTCTGTTTTCTTCCTGGAACATCCCACTTGTATTTGGAACTGCCTGTTTTCAACTAAGACAATGAAGTATTTTTCTGTGGCTTCATGTGAGAAAATCCATAAGCTTTGAATTAGCCAGCTTTTCTTTTTCTCCCCTCCTTTGACTGTGTAAATTCAGCTTAAAGCTTTCAACTTCCCTCAGTGGTCCTTTTGGATCATCTAATGTCCTCCAAGGTGGTTTCCCAACCTCATGGTTTAACATCAGAGAGGTCAAGAATGAAGATAACTGATACACAGATTTTGATTTCTGAAATTATGTCTATTGAGAGCTCTTCACTGATTAAAATTCCAGTCCTTCAAAACATCTTGAGACTTCCCACTTAATTGCCATGTGTCATCTCTACTGAAAATGTTTGAATTGAAAACTCCAGGTAAAAGTGCTTCCCTGTGGTGTAATAAGTGCATCTCTTCCTCCCACCCCCTTCAGCTTTCTCTAAGGCCTTGAGGGAGGCACCTCCTGCTTCAAGAGCAATCAGATAGCTGTTTGAGGTGTCCCAGACTGTAGTTATCAGTCCAGTTCCCCAATAGCTGGGGCAAATAAAATCCAAATAAGATATTAGAGACAAAGAGTGGACTTGGGATTGCCTCATTTGGATGTCCTCCATATACATTTTTAGTCTCTCCCACCTGTATCACGTAGAGATGTTCCCTTATTTATGAGTGAGAAATTACCCATCTGCTGCACTATTTCTTTTGCACATTTCTTTTTGTTTTTAACAATAGACACCTTACAGGGTATTCCAGTGCCTGGTTCCATACTGCATTTGGAGAAGGAGAGAAAGGTCTGTAAAGGTTGAGGATTTGGTTACAGAAAGTGCTCAAGGTGTTCTATATAACACATAATGTTCTTGAGGTTTTATTGTACTTTAATATCACTGCTCAGTTCTTGCATTGTCTGTTTCCAGGAGAATCACACCTGAGTTGCTTTTCTCATGACAAAATATCGTGCCATATGTGAGTGCTGAGGACATACAACGAACATACATCACAGCTTGGACACTTGCCTGGCTTTTTCCTCCCTCTGCAGAGGGAGAGAAATGTAACTTGGCATTTGCTGTATTACACTTGCTCTGCACCACGCAGTGACCCAGTCCATTTGTCAAAGTGCTTTCTACTTGACTTAATAAATGTCCTGTACTGACTGTCTGTGTATGATCTAAGGGCTACATCCTGGGTGAAATTCTGAATTGAAGTGGTGCATTGAGAAGTTGAGCCTTTGCTTTTTTCTGACAGCTCAGGAGAATCCGAGCACTGGAAACTTTCACCCCTTAGCTGGTGATGGGTTGTGTGGCTGTAGGAATGGGCAAGACTTAGGAAGAGCAAAATTTGCAGGCTGGATTTTTGAGCCTAAGCTGTGATGTGATTTGGATATTTACCTCCCAAAAATCTATCTTCCTTTAAAAAAAAATAAATCCTTGGATCTCTCAACACAGAATTTGACAATAAATGAAAACTCAGATTCCTGTAACACTGACAATTAAAATTTTTAAGTTGTTTTCTACTATAAATGTTATTTTTGAGTGCAATTCTTATGCAACACCACATACCTTAGACAACCTGCACATCATAAGGGATTTTTTTATTTTTTTCAAGTTCAGATCTTTAAGATTGAAAACAAAACCAAAATACCATTCCTTGTGGCAGCCAGGCAGGGTGGTTGTTGGGAGAGGTGTGTGGGAGGGTTACAGCTGCTAGAGGGTAGACAATCCCTCCAATTCACTTTCCTTCTCCTTTTCAGAGTATTTCTTTCCCGGGGCTTTAATGTCCCTTGTCTTGTATATTAAGACGACCTGTTTGTATTTCTTTCCTTCCAAGATGTTTAACTTCTGTCTGTTGAAAGAATCATAGGCTTTATTAGTACCAGAAGGATTAGATATTGTGCATATGCCCTGCTTTGCATAAGGCTGCAGTGAGTAAGCCTCAGTGCTTCGGTTTCTTCATTCTCCTAAAAAAAGAATCTGATTCAATTAATTAAAAAAAAAATATTTCCAATTACGTGTATATATTGCTTTTTTGTTTGCACAAGAGTTAGGTTGTATAAGGAGGCATCTAGTCTGTGAATTGATTTGGAAGAGGGGGTTTTTTATTATTATTTTTGAATACTGCATGGTGACCTAGTTAATTGGAAGTAATTACTGTCTAAATATATCGGTTTAACATAACAAAAGGCTGTCTGGAAAAAAAAAAAGGGAAGGGAAAGAATGGCTCAAGATAAACCACCTCTTTGCAAACACTTAAGAGTTGTTAAGGGACATCTCCAGAGCTATTAGCAGAGAAGGTTTTAACTTCACTATTATAATTTAGCTCCTGAGGCTTGAAACAAAGCAGCAGAACAAAAGGATTGATCTGAAAAGGAACACTTTCCCTGGTTCTGGAGGAGTTTTTTTGTTGGAAAAGCAGTTGACATGGGATGCCCTTGGAGAGGAAGGAGTGGGATACCCATAGTTAGAATGGATTTGGTTGATAATATGAAGCTATAACCTTTATTTGCTGCCTTCTCCCCTCTCTCTTCCCAGAATCTTGCTCTTGGGACTGCAGTGGAGCACTGTGGTGATTTGAAGAAGTCTCACCTGGTCCCTGGGGTGACCTGTGATTGCAGGCTTTTTTCAGGAGTTGGAGCCTAACTCCTGTCAGACCTGCTCTGTTAAGATGACAGGGCTGTGAAGTGTTGCAGTCCAGGACTGCTCTAAAAATGGAAAAATTGCTTAATTTCAGAAAGGTAAGGAAGGCCTGACACCTGAAGGGCTGTGTTGAGAAAGAGATGTATGGCCATCCCTGTAATTAGGAGCCATCAGTCATGTAAATTACACTGGCTGGATTTGGCACACTCATCTTCGTTTCAGAGTTGTTTGGTTTATAATAGTAATTTATCTCATATGGCAGAGAGCAGAAGGGATAGTGTGGTGCAAGTCACACCTCGGAGGAGGAAAATAAAGCAGGGCTGGTTGTGTAAGCAGAAGCCTTTAGATGATAACCCCTTCCTCTCAAAGGTCTAACTCAGTCCTGTCCCTGAAGGATCTGCAGTTGGTGCTGTGCAATTACAGCTGGGGCACACGGGTAAAGACCTAAAATATATATATATGTCTATTAAAACAAACAAAAAAACCCCCCAAACCAAACAGAAAATAAGAATTTCAGGACCTTGAGTGTGTTTGACCTTGAAACCATCTCTCTCATGAATGTTTGCATTTGCTTGTGAACTCCACTGATGTTGTAGCTGTAGCAGAAAGGCAGAGCAGCTTCGTCTGGAGATCCTGGAAATAATCAGGTTGCAAAATCAGGTGGCAAATAATTTGCCTCTGCAAAAGACAATTCATTTTCCCTGAGCAAAATACTGCATTCAAACTGATATTTGGGGTTTGTTGGGGTTTTTTTTGGAGGCAGGGAAGCCCTGTCTGTTGGATAGTGGAAGCAAAGCAGTGATATGTTGCTGGCTCTGCTGTTTTGTTTCAGCAGAGACCACGACTCCAGTGTGAGCGCTGTGGGTATCTCGCAGCAGAGCGGTGCCATACGGCCTCTCAGTGCCTATCTCTTAGGCTTGTCTGTGTCAAAGAACTTGAACTTAAGTCAGATTTGCTTTGTCATCCTGACTTTGGCTCTTTGTGACTTTCAATTTCTCTTTTAGTTTCTCGAAGCTTCTTTTTAATCCTCTGGTGGGGGAAGGTCAGGGTGTAACTGAACATACAAAAAGGCTCACCCCAAACAAAACCTCACTGCTCACTGATGAGGAAGGTGAGTTTGTGAATATCTGATCACACAAAAGGGTGGCAAATCTGATTTTTTTTTTTTTTCCAGTGTGTGTTCTTCTTTAGTTAGTTTTTAACTAAATGCTGCAGAGGACAGGAGTTGTTTCCCAATGGCAAAGCAAGCAATGAAATGTGACACAGGGGAGGGGAAGAGGGTTGGCAGAGGGCCTGTGTGCACAAATAGCCCACTACCTTCTGAAGTGTATTTACAGCCAAGCAAACAAAACCCAGTGCAGGCTGCTTTACAAAGAATTACAGTCCAAATCTTCCCCTTGGAACTTTTTAATTTTTCCTCTTAATGGCAATAAAAAATCCCTACTACTATTTCCAGAATTGTAACTCACAAGAAGTTGGGGTATGTCTAAAAATGTATTTCTGTAGTAGTGGATTAGGGTTTTAAGAGCTGTATTGATGTCTTTTGTAGCTCTTAAAATACCTTTTGCCTTGGATGGCTGCAATAGAGGAAGAAATCCTGGTGCAAACGACACTCTAGATGATAGTGTTAGCTGGTTGAGTGAACAGGAGTCTCTTGGCACAGTCCTGGTGTGAGTTATGTAAATCTTGTGCAGTGTATAAGCAACAGGCAGTTGGTGACGTAAAACTGAGCATTTGTCTCTGTTTATTGGCTAATGTGACATGCACCCTTCCTGCAGCATTTGACTGAGCTGCCTGGATTAAATATAGCCCTGACACTCCAAAGTAGAAAATGCCTCAAGCTGAAGAATGGCTTCTGGGCTGAAATTCATTGTTCTAGACATGGAAATCTTCCACGGTGGCTCTTTTGTCTCCCTTTGGTATCAAAGTCCGTTGGGTGTTGATGGCGAAAGGTCTCGCTCTGAGCCTCTCTTTGCTGAATTCACCAATCAATCACCGTGAGCATGTTGTGCAGAACATTCCTCTGGTGCCTCCTAACACATTGGCTGTGCTCGGGGAAGACTGAAATGGAGCCAGGCTCTTCTCAGTGATGCCCAATGGTAGGACAAGGGGCAATGGGTGTGAGCTGGAACACAGGAGGTTCTGCTTCAACTTGAGAAGAAACTTCTTTCCAGTGAGGGTGCCAGAGCCCTGGGACAGGCTGCCCAGGGAGGGTGTGGAGTCTCCTTCTCTGGAGACATTCAAGACCCGCCTGGACGCCTTCCTGTGTGATCTCATTGAGGTTCCTGCTCTGGCAGGGGGGTTGGACTGGATGATCTTTCGAGGTCCCTTCCAATCCCTGACGTTCTGTGATTCTGTGACAGCATGTCAGTAACTCCAGCAGTTAACACGCCATGATTATCTTCTGTCATTTCTGCTGGATTACCAAACCCACACACCTGTTATTGGGGTCCTCTCCCCCCTGCCCCCATCATGGGTGGTTCTGTGATCTGCCCAATATCGCTGTTACCCCTCTGACCCAAGCTCCAGGGCTCTTAGCACTTTGGATCCCCTATGTTTTCTGTGAAGAGAAAGCAGTGACACTTCTCCTGTGCAGTTCTGATTTTCTCCAGAACGCCTCATTTTATTTTCTTTCCCTTGAACACTGTAGGAATTGAACAGGAGGCAGTTTCTTTACTCTCCGTTTCCAGGCTCTTTCCAGCTGGCAAGCAGTCCAAAAAAGCCCTATGTTTGCTCTTTCTCAGGGTCATGCTGCAAATGTTTTCTCTTGCTTTCACCTTGGCTTTCTGGCTTTGGTTTAGACACATGACACTCCACCACACAATACAAACCTGCAATGTATCACAGTGCCCATGTGTAGTGCAGCTTCTGACGAGCTTCTGCATGGCTTTTTTTTATTTTTAGGTGGTAGTTCCCAGTTCTTGAAGAGTTTGTTGGAGTTTTTTTTTTTCTATCCTGCTCAAAAAAGCAGCACAGATTTTTGTCATCATGAATAAAAAGCAGTTATCATACCCATTGCATTTGGTGTGATTTTTACTCATCTCCATTCTCACAGCACCTACTCACAACCTATAAATGAGGGCCACAACCTCACAGACATGCGTAAACAGATGACTTGCCAAACACTTACATAATAACTTAATAGTATATCGTGGAACAGCAGCTAAGACTCATGAATCCTCTTCCTGTTTGACTGCTCCTCTTTTCCAATTAATTATCAGACGAGTTTCAGCTACACCACCACTCAGGAATCAATAGCATTTGTGGCTTTCTGAGTGTCCTTAATATCTCACAACCTTCCACTGTTTTTATTCAGGAAGAACTTTTTGACTCGGATGGTTTGTAAGTTCCTTTGAGCTGTGACTATCCAGAGCTGAGTAGGCACTTTAATGATTAATAAACAGTCTTAGAGTACTCGTGGCTCATACATGACCAGATGTTTCAAAAGCAGCAAGGCTTGAGTTATTATCTGTGGCTACTGATGTCCTTTGGCCCTGAGAGTTATCATAAGAGTGTTCTTTGTGTTTTGTTCATCTTGTGTTCCTTTTGTGCCAAAATAAAATGGAGAGGTTCAGTCCTTTTGAAATTAGTTCAGGAAATGAGGCTGGTGTAAAGAAACCACCGTGGTGTTTACATGCAGCTGCATAGCACTTTTCTCAGTATCTCTTTAACTTTTTGGCAAATTTCATAAAAAGCTAATGGGATAGAGGTCTCCAAGACTCTTTAAGTTCCAAAATTTCCAGTGAAAATAAGAAGCGGAGTAGAAAAGTGGTCTAAAGTAGTGTTCCTGGCAAGTAAAATGCTGTATTTTAAGCTCAGTTATCTTGGAGAATTCATGAGTGATAGAGATAAAAACTTTAAAAACAACATGAGCAGCAAGGCTGATATAGTCTGGATAACATTTTTGCTGGATGACATAAATAAACGTGTGAAAAGGACCTGACCCACCCGTACTTTAGGTTGTAATCTGGGTTTTTTTTTGCTTTTTAGGAATCTACAAGCTGCCATTGGAGCCTACTATGATTTTGAGAGTCCAAATATCAATGTACCCTCCATGTCCTTTGTTGAAGATGTCACCATAGGTGAAGGAGAGTCCATCCCTCCCGATACCCAGTTTACAAAAACATGGAGGATACAAAACACAGGTAAGGCTTTTGGAGACTGTAGCAAAACCCATGTAGCATGTGTTACGTGATAGGTTGGCACTTGGAATACAGCCACTCTGTTACTGAAGGAGGTAACCTGCCAACCTATGAGTATTCCCCTTCTTAGGTTGACACAAATATTTGGTGGGGAGAGGTGCACTTGTTCCTTGTGCCACCACACAAACAAAAACTCTAGGAAACTTTTGAGATAAAAGAAATCGAAGTACAAGTTGGTTTTGTTTTGGTTTTTTACTGGAAGTAGTTAGATCTGAAAATAGGTTAAGAATATTGGGCTAGTCATGTTTCTGATCACTTGATACAAACAAATGGAATATGTTTTTAAGTCAATGAAGAGATCCCTTTTAATCTCAAAGCCTTTTAGCTCATGTATTTAGCCTGTATAATTACCACTACACTTCATCCCACCATTTCTCTGACTGTCTCTGTCGTTTGGCTGGCTGTAGAGCTGTCCTCTCTGTGGAGGCAGCGATGCAATGATCTGACTCTGAGAAGAGCTAGCTATGCAAGGGTAAGGTGACAGGTACCCTTTACTTTTTAATACACTTTTGACAGAATTGCTTTTTCATGCTTTGAGAGGATGCAAAGCTGGAGTAACCACATTCCAGTATGAAAGAAGTCAAAACACTGACTGGAATCCAGGAAGCAAGACTGGGCAAAATACATTCTCAGTGATTGATCTGGTGGGATGTAGTCAGAGAGAAAAATGAGATCCATGGATGCAGAGTGGAATACCTTGTCTTCAAGTATTGCACTGACAGGATGTTGCATGAATATTTAAGCTGTGTGTCTGAATTTAACTGACCTGCTTGCACTTCTGTGAAGAAGAATGATAACACAATAAGGTATGATGTCATGAATCATCATGAGTAAAGTTCAGCTGTGTTAGTATTTCTACTTGTAAATAACTGCAGTACTCGAGTGCTGTACGGATTTGTGCTGAACATCAAAGTATAACAGACTAAAACCATCCTAAAAATCTGGGGGAGTATTTCATGAGGACATGAGGGGTGAGAAGAGGGGCTGTGGGTGTTTAAGAACACTGATTTCTAAAGGCTGTATTCTAGAGAAAGGGCTTCATTATTTCAGTTTACTTTTTCTGTCTCTGTTTGTTTGACTTATTACAATGGAAAGGTGATACGTACAGCTTGCTTAAACTCTAGTAATGTGAAAAATTGACTGGCAGTTTTTCTATAACTGTGGCTCAAATACAGGTCTTACAAATGTAGTAAGTTTGATAGATCTTGTTTCTCCACTATTAGTATCTTAATTTGTGTGTGTTAGGACTACAGCTGTCTTGCTCGTTTCAGACTCCTTCTCTTGTTCTTCTCGTGTACTCTTTCCTGCATGCAAATTCAGCCTTAATTTAACCCCCTAGTTCAAGCACTGTTTCATTGTTCTTGGAATGTTTGACCTTCTGAAATCTCTGGGTCCTCTGAAATGAGGAAAGGGAGTTAATCTTGACTTACGGGTTGCTGGCAAGGCCATTTGTTCTGGTTTCTGTGTGGGTTAAAGCCTGACTTCTTATAAAGTACATCTGTGCTCTTAGCAGAGGTGCTGGAGGCCAGATCTTGTTAAAACCACGCCGTTGAGGCATGTTTTAGTTAAATACAACTTCACATACTGTGTTATGACTGTGCAGCTTAAGGAGGACTGTAGCATTTTAAAACCATTTTATGGTTTAATTAAGGTCTAATATCAAAGGACTGTAGTGTTTCCAGATAATATCTGCTTGTTAGGTAGATAACTGAAGCAAAGCCAAGGTTTTTAACAGCTCTACAGGAACCCTTGATTAAATGACTTCAGTTCTAGAACATGAAATACCTGAGGCATGTGTCACCAAAGTTTTTAGTGTCTGATGAGTATGACAAGCAGAGCTGTGATAGATTGTCAGGTTTAAGTGTGCAGGCAGTAAGCTAGGTCCAGTCAGGTTTTCATATGTGTTATTAAAAACTAATACCCTGCTCTGATATCTTCCAGGACAGTGCTCGACTTGTCTGCCAAAAGACCAGTTTGTATAGTAGAACCATCTCTGAAAGAGCCACAGGATTTAACAGACTTATTTCCTCTTCCCACTCTACCCCCAGCTGCTGCTGGCTCTGCAGGACAGTTACTACAATTTATCATCTCCTGAGAGATGAGTGTACTGAAATAGAATGACATAATCATCATTTCATTTTATGGGGCTTATCAGTTGCAGTGTTCTAGGCACCTTGCAAGCCTAAAGCCATTAAAACAGATAAAAATCACATAAATTATTTAAACTAAACCATGTTGCTGGGCTGCCAACCTTTTCAGCTGAGACTTCATACTCAACTCCCACACGCCATGGTCTGAGGTCAGCTAGTCACTCGGCTCCTCTTTCAGACACCTCGCTATCTCAGCGCTGTTTCCAACTGTGGTGATGTATCCTCCACTCTGAATATTCCACATTACTTGTTCACATCATGCTTTCCCTGCTAGATTGTGAATTCCACAAATAAGGACTTGACTAGAAAACTAGTGCCCCTGCCATGTCTTCACTGAAGTATCCACAGGGATTAAATTAGCAGGCAAGCTGTTGCAAAGGATGTTCTTTGGGGTAACCTAAGGTCAGATCAGTATCTACTGTTCTCACCTCAGACTAGATATAAAGTGGTTCCAAGCTTCTTGGTGGTTCAGGCATTCCTTAGCCCTTTCCATTGACCAGGCAGGAGGTATTCTCAAAGTTATTGGCTTAGTCAGGTCACATTACTGGGGAAGAAGCAAAAGAAAACTCTGCTAAACTGATTTTTCACGAGTCTCGGAAGCGCTTTTCTTTTTGTCGGTCCCAGTACTTGTTATCTTTGGCGGAGATGGCTGTGCTTGCATGCACTAACTGTTTTCTGTATCTCTCCAGATTGCCAGGTCACGCTGTCAGTCCCAGTATCTGCAGTCTAAACATTGATCTCCACAAATAAATCATATGTTCACAGTCCTTTCCACAAGGCTAAGAGAAGGGTCAGTGCACGAAGGGAAATATATTCATTTGGAAAATAGTACTAGCTCTTCAATTGTAGTTCAAACTGTTAGTTCCTCCTGAGACTGCTAACAGGCTTAAAAAAGAATGACTCTCTGAAAGAAAATGTTTCCAGCACTTTCTATTATTAACATGTATTTTGATGTAGTAAAGCTCAGGAGGGAGAAATAAAAGGGAGGGGGTGGAAAAACCCACCCCACCTAAGTCCAACCTCTTTGTCTCTAGCATTTATAAAATATATGTGTGTGTGTCAGTTATGTTGATTTTTTTTTGCAGCTGTTTACACTGTGACTTTGAGAATTTTTCTGTGTAAAGAAAACCTAGAGATTATTCAAATAGAAATATAAACTGTCCTGCTGACCTCAGAAAGGACTTTCCTGCAACCTGTATCCTTCAGCAGCCGTTGCTGGCTGTGTTACATGTATCTTGGTGTTCCTTTGACTGTTCAGCAATTGCAGGGCTGTTTTAATAAGCACATCTCATCCAGCCTTACAGAAACAGACACAAAGCTTTTCCTGGTGCACTGTCAGTAATTCTTTCTTCTGTTTAATCCCAGGGACAGAGGCGTGGCCCCCAGGGGTTTGTCTGAAGTATGTTGGGGGAGACCAATTTGGCCACGTCAACATGGTGATGGTCAGGTCCCTGGAGCCCCAGGAGATTGCAGACGTCAGCGTTCAGATG
>NW_010301430.1:9853-20526 GCF_000700745.2 Antrostomus carolinensis | reverse complement strand
CACTGCCACGGGACTCTATTACGGAGGTGAGTGAACCATTTTCCAGCACTTCAGGGCTCTTCTTTGTGACATTCCCACCCCAGACAACATGGACACTCAACTAGTGGCCTCTTGAAGACATTCTCCTGATAACTGAAGGGTGAAGGTAGAGGTCTGGCAGCTCTGAGACTAAATATAGAAAATAGAAAAGAAAAAACATGAAGTGAGCTGCTTTGTTGTCTTGGTCAGCAAAGAACTGTTTTCTAAACACTGGGACAAAGGGCAGATTACAGAAAGCTTTGAAAAACAAAGAAACTGGCACAGTTCTCCTGCAGACTTTTTTTTCCCAGTTGGTCTTTGTCAGAATTCTTTCCCAGTTTCCCTGTGCTGAATATTTTGAACTACATATGGGCATAAAATTTATTTAAGCAGTGAAAACCTCATCGGAGAAGTTCAGTTAAGGCCCAGGTTTTAATAATGTAACTTGGTGCATCTACTGTGAACCATTTTTCTCTGTTTAAAACCTATTTTTTGATATTTTGCCTGGTGCTTCAGCCTGAGCCACCAACATCATCTTTCATTTGGAGTCTTTCAGTCATTTTTAGCCAGCTTTAGTTTATACTGAGAACATCTTTGTGTCTGTTTTGGCAGTTGGGAGTATCCCAAGTTACAGGAGTTTGAGAGCTGTTAGCACTCAGAGTCAAAAATAACTCTTTGCTCAGAAGTACAAGGTTTTTGGCAGAATTGTCAGTAAACGTACGACGTTTTGGTCTCAAAAGTGGATGTCACTTGTCCCTGAAGAAAGGGCATCAATTCCTCTGCACAGGTTGAAAGGCCTGTTCTGCTTGGCCTTGCCTGCCACAAGCCTTTGTGTTTATAAAGCCTGGGTTTTTCCAGCTGCTGACAGTTGAAGATCTTACTAAACTTCCTGAAGTTGCACATTTTGAAAGAAAACAATCTACAAATTAAAATCCCTTTGGCTACTGAGCTTTGAGGGGGAAAGTGAGGGGGGGGTTATCAGTGACCTGGGCTGTTGTGGAGCCCTAATGGTTTAATGATATCTATAATAATGGTATCTAAAAGGGGTTACAGCCCTGGCAGGGTGCTGGGGGTCCTTAAACAAGTGGTATTTTGGTAAAGTAAAAATCCCACTGTTTTTAATTGGGTCATAAAATGCAAACTAATGAGCCCAGTCCTGTTAAAGCTGGGGAGTGACTGGCAGGAGAGCATCTGTGAATTAATGCTGCTGGAGAAGTCATGGTGGTAAAACCAAACAGCAAAAGTACCTGCTGTCTCCTCCCCCAGGCCAGCAGTGTCAGCATGAAAGAGCCCCTTGTAGGTTAATGCTTAACTTCAAAAAACCTGGAAACAATTACATGTGACATGAGGTGCTGTTATTAGATCTGATGAGATAAGGTATTGCTGCTGTTCTGTTTAATTCCCCCTCTCTGTGCAGCAAAACAAAACTGGAGCACATTTAATGGAGAGGTGAGGGGAAAAAAAATAGAACTGAATCTGGATACATACCAAGAAATGTATTTATGTAAATAGGACATAATGTTTGCATGAAGTGTAAATGAAATGGTAAGTAAAATAATATTATCTATGTACAAGGAACAGACATGCATTAGGTAAGAACTGTAAATATGTTTCTTGTTCTAAGCACTAGTTTGTGAATTCATGTAATAGTCTACCAAGCCTGGGTATCTTATCGACCTACTCTGAGTGTTTTGGAACTGGAATGGAGATATTTTGCAGTGAACTGTCATAAACTTATTACCTTTGAAGTCACCCTTTTGTTGTTTAATAGTCAAACCTTTCAAAGCTGAATAAAAAACCATTGCATTTTCTTTACTATTGGCATAGAAGGTTGGCAGTGATATCTCCTGGCTCCTCATTTCAGTCTCACTGCACAGCCTTGGATAAAGTCACTTAAGGTTTTCTTTTTTTCAGTGCATCCTATTGGTAATCTGGAGTATGGAGCTTCAAATTGTCATGTCAATTTGTTTTTTATATGTTCTTACCTGGTTCATATAAGTTCAGCATGGAGTAAAACTTGCCTGATTTTCCTGAAGGGTTGAACACTAATTTAGTGTTAAACCAGTACTTCTGATACTTCATAAAAATGTATTTTAAACAATCAGTCTTTTTTCTTGCTGTTGCAAAGGATGGAATTCATGTTGTTTTTCTCCTTGCTGCTTCTTTATAAACTCCATCTAGTGACAACCTGAGTGTCTTTTCTTTTTTTTTTTTCCACAGATGTCATCTGGGTGATCCTCAGCGTGGAAGTTGGAGGACTTCTAGGTGTAACACAGCAGCTGTCATCCTTTGAAACAGAATTCAACACGCAACCACATCGCAAGGTAGAAGGAAACTTTAACCCATTCGCCTCTCCACAGAAGAACAGGCAACCAGATGAAAACAACCTAAAAGACCCTGGGGGTTCCGAGCTAGGCACAATCAGCAAAAACACATGGGGGCCTGCTCCTGACCAAATCGAACAAGATCAGAATGGACTGTCACAAAACTCTGTAAATCTCTCCCCCAGCAGTCACTCGAACAACTTGTCGGTAGTGACATACAGTAAGGTAGGTGCCCTGGGAGAACAGGAGAATGGGTAGGTGATGAGACTGTGATGTATGTCATAGTTCTTCGTTACAAACTGCAAAGCCCTTCCCTTCTGCTTCTGCCAGACCTGCTAAGGAAGGTTTTGAATTTGACTGTCTGACTCTGCCACCTCCTCATGTTATATTAAAATACTTTTGTCTCTGATAGACTCTACCAGATCCACCTTTTTGGTTTTTTTTTTTTTTGCTTCAAGTCCTTCTTAAAATTTATATAATCTTGTCTGGGTGCTGTAACTATTAGTGGCTGGAACCTGCTCCAGTTGCGTGTGCAAATAAGTCAAAATATCTCTCTAGATGTGCTCCTGAGTTTTACATAATTTTGAAAAGAGAAAAAACAACCACACCCCCACCCCCCCCCCCACCCCCCCCCCCCCCCCAACCTAAGATTAACCAGATAACTTCTTTTTAGCTGGTGTGGGGAGACTACAGAGCTCAACATTTTGATCCCAGAAGCTACCTGTTGGGAACAGTCAATCAAAGGACTGTTCCTGTCTGTGTCCTTGTCTTGTTTATAATTGTAGGTGACTTTTAAACTATCTTTACTTTAAATCTCTCTCAAAAGCTTGCTTGGTGGATGCTATATGAGTCTGAGTGATATTTTGACTGTTTTTATTTGCTTGTGTGTGAAAAATAAATTGCAGGATTATTTACAATTCAGAATCCACCTGTTAATGCAGCCAGTATTTGTAGGTGTGTACTGTCGTATGTCAAACTAGTTTGATTTTTTTAAAAATCCTTTAAAAATGCTTTACTGTACTTCAAGCAGGCTGTGTAGGACAATAACACTTGGTTGCTGAATGACTTAATAAAGCCCTAATGTTAGTTCACCTACAGCACTTTAGTTCCTAACTGGATGAACTGCCTGTCTTCTACCAGTGGATCATATTTTAGTGACTTACTTTGCACCAGGGCTATGCATTTATTTTATCTTATTTTATTTTTTACTGATGGCATGTGCGGGATTAACTGTTTGACAGACTATCAATCACCCTCTTTGTGTTTTGCACCCCAAACATCAATTGCTATCAGCTGTATTGGCTCCTGCTTCAAGATTCTCGCTCACTACAAGTGAAATGGATGGCTTAGGAAATGATTAAAAAATAAAGCCTTTCACCTGGCAGTTCAAATACAACCTGAATTAGCCTGAAAGTCGCTGCCTTGTAGTGGTTCCTCAGTGGGTAGTGGTGCTCTCTGAAGAGACAGGCTGTTGTCTGACTGCAGAGGCTGTCTATATACTGAGACAGCTTCTCTGTATTAACTTTTATCTCAGGTGTTTCAGGTGTGGAGTCCTGCTCTGTGGCTGGCTGTTAGACATATCCCAGCAAAGACTGGAAACAGCTCTGTGTATCAGATGGAAAATAGAAATCAATTACTAAGTACAGCTTTGGGGAGATAGTGGGCTTACCTAAGCCTTTCATAGCTAAAATACTAAGTTTAATTTAGGTGGGAAAACTCAATTCTACTTTTGGTGGTCAGCTTTAGGCTGGAGGTGACTTTTTTTTCACCTTTGCCTGTTTTCTGAGTGCAGAGCTTGGCAATTGCTTCATAGTTGATTTGTACTTGCAAGTGAATAGGGGTGGAACTCCTAATAGATGCACTTCTGAGAAAGCTCCTGCGTAGAAATTCTGGATGTGGGGTTTTGGCAGGAACGTGGCCTTCAGTTTTCACTAAGTCTCACCCTGTAGTATATATCCTTACCCTTCCTAGTGAGAGGAGAGTGGTGTGGGCACCAGGAGGTAAATGTACCAACAGCCTCACTTGGCTGAGGAGCAGATGCTTTGAGGAACTGATACCTACTGGAGGTGCAGAGGCCATAGCAAAGGTCAGCTGTACTGTGGAAAAGAAAAGCCAAAAAGGAAAGTGAAGAACTACCAGAGAGGATTTCACTAAATTTAAATAAGCTGGTTTAGCTAGTAACCCAAAGTTCACCATCAGTACTCTTAGGAGATGTGAGCCATTTACAGTCTAACTTCAGATGTCAGGTAAATGACCTCTCTTCCTTTTTTGTTGTTGTTGTTGGTTTTGGTTTTTTTCTTTCTTTTTGTATTTACAGAATATTCTTGGGTGGATTTGAGGTGGATTACCTGAGATAAAAGCAGAAATACTGTTTCTTGCTTGTTTCAGAAGGGATGATAACTTTATGGTTCTTTTTGGAGATGGGATGGGGTATGTGGAAGTTCATTGATATTTTTTTGAGGGTGTTTTTGTCTCTACTATGATATTTCTATTTGTGATATAATAAAACAAGTTAGCTTTTCCTTTGGAGGCCGTTATTAAGGTAGGTCTGAAGATCAGAGCCCTGTTCCAGCCTCACCCTTCCTGTCCAGGGCAGGAGACATTCTGCCACATTAATATTCTTATTGGTACAATACTGTTTCTGTAGTGAAGGAGTTTGAGTATGTTTGACATTCTAGGTACATGGTCTCGTTTAAAATCTCTGGGTGAACATGCTCACCTTCCCTGGTTTAGGCCTAGCACTATTGCATGTCTTCTTCCTGCAATCAGGAAAACAAGATTTTATTATAGTTTGGGTTTTGGTTTGGTTTTTTTTTTTCCCCTAAAAAGGGGTAATGTGTCAGCAATATCCCCATCTGGGGACACTGCTTGGTGGTAAAAGACTTATTGGAGGTGATGTCTGAAGTATTAAACCACCTGATCAGCAGATGATGTTCTAGTACCTGTTGGGAAAAGCTGTATCTGGTCCATCTTCCCTGGGGACTTGACCTGTACTCTGCTGCTTGAGAGGGAGGAAGAAAACTACTACATTTGGAGCTATTGTCTTAGGATTTAATATCGATGTGAAAGGCTTTATTTCAGGTTCTAGGAGCAGACAAAATACAGTGGGTTGGTTATGTAGTTGCACCTTAGGATTCCTGGATTTTATTTACCTTGGGCAAAGCCTCTAATATTTTTGTCTGCTTTCATGTACCCAGAGAATGGAGTGAATCTCTAGTCATGTTCAACACACTGTTTGGTAAGATACAGCAAAGAGGATGGGTAAGGTCTAGTTAAGGTGTTCAGAAGGGTCTGTGTCCCAAATTTAGAAGTAATATAAGCCCTTAAATATTTCTCAGATCACTGTGGAGGTTTTGTCTCTGCCAAGAGATTGTGGAGAACCCCAGTCATGCAGTTGGATGAGACCATGAAATCTTTGAGATAAAACTAGCAGTGTCTGGCATCTGCAGCTATAAAACATACTAGAAGTTGCCAGACCTTGTCTGTATTAGTTCTCCCTCTGGTGCAACGGAGCAGGTGTGACTTGTCCTCTAAAATTTCCCATTGGAGTCAGGATCTTGGTGACACTGATGTGCCATCTGCTGCTGGATTAGACAAGTATATCCATGTTTCACACGTGGAAACATTCAAAATGCTTTTGTGTAGCAGTGTAGAGTATGTGGTTCAGATGCTCTGCTGAGGAAACAAACTTTCCTAGGGAAAACAAACCAAAACACAACAAACAAAAGATGCTGAATTCCCTGTAAGCAGATAAGATGAAACCTGTGATAGGGTTGAAACAAACTGATTGTGATCTTTATTTCTGCTGTAGTATATTCCTGCCTACCCTGGGTCCACCCTGCTCACCTTATCAAATAAACTGTTGGAAGGTTGTAGATCAGGGTCTGTGGTCAGGACATCGCTTTAAGTGTGGTGTTGTTCTATATTTCCAGTGAAGTTTTTTGCATGTTCTTAGAGTTAAAAATATGCTTCAATGCAGGATAGGATGCTTATCTCAGGATAGGGATGAGCTGCACTAGAGTCCAGATATACCCATGCATGGGTATTTTACTCTCCTCTCTGGCAATCGCTTTCTCTCGGTATTCTCGAGAGAGATGGGGCTAATATAGCTTCCTCCTATTTACTTGCTCCTGTCTCATAGCAACACTGTCGAGGTCACTGCTGCTCTCTTGTGACAGTCTTTTACATTAAAAGCACAAGATGTGGACTTACAGTGCCGGGGGAATTAAGAGTTAAATTTCTTAACTGAGGAAAGAAATGTACAGGTTTAAATATCTAAAAAAGATCTGAAGTGGATAGCCATATACTGACACTCAGCTTGTACTTGTCACCTATATATATATATATATAAACCCCATATATCTAAATCTGTTGCCCATATGAATTGAGGAATTGGTACTTTCTGTGTAATGCAGAAAACTGCACAAAGAAGTTCTGATTCTGCAAAGATTTGCCCGTACAGAACAATTTTCATAGTCACCGCCATAGCAAAGGGCATCCTCCAGCTTGTCTGGTATTAATCTGTTCTGTTAATTACTCATGCTACTCTTAAAAGTCCAGTGCCATATAAGCATATTTGGAGTTCACAGAATTAAAATCTTAACACCTTTTTTCCTGCTGTATTTATGCTCCCCATCTTATTTCATTCTGTGTGGAGCTGAACTCTGATCTGTGCTGCTTGGCAGCTTTCTATACATACGGGGAAACCAAACCTCTCTCTATCCTTAGAGCCTTTAACTGGCTTCTCCTCTCTGAGTTTAAAAGTTGCTGCTGCTTTTAGAGGCGTGCTTCTTCCAAACCAGGGCACTCAGATTTGCATATTTTTGGAGTACCTCTGTAAACTTCAGAAATTTTTTCACTGGAAACTAGTTGGGTACCAAATTATGTTTGTGGATAAGGCTGAAAAAAATGTTTCCATCCATGTAAAAGAGAAACTCCATCCATCGTGGTGTCTAGGCTTCAAACTGGGCTCGTTACCACGTGCTTAAATTAATTTAGAACAAAGTGGGAGAATGTTGAACTCCAAGCTACTATAGCTACTCTTCGACAGCCACGCTGCTGCAGAGCATCCGCAGGCTAAACTGATGTTGCATGAGCTGGTTTGCTTATCTGGTGAAAGACTAATGTGTTTGGATGCTGCATGCTAGCTCATCCATGAAAACCGACAGTCCTTGTGCTTTTTGGACTGTGGGAAATGTGAGATAATCTGATTTTTAGCTTCACTTTTCTCCATTGCAAACCAACAGAGTTGTTGGGTTGGTTTTTTTTTTCCCTGTGTTCTTTTTTTATCTCTGCAGACTAAAAGCACGCCATTGATTAAGTTACAAGAGCTAAGTTGTTGCATGGTAACTTAATCGTGTACCTGAGCCCTCCTGTATTTCATCAGCTCTGTGCATCTAAACCAGCCCGACGAGCGGCTGCGCTGTGAGAAGGTTCTTAATTTCCTGGTGGTCTTTTAACTGCCACGCCATGTTTGCACAGCATGCATGGAATAAAAAATTCTTAAAAATAATAATAAAAAAAAGAGCTCAATACTTTGTTCTTCTGTTTGTGTTCAGTTGATGTTAGTTAGTCAAGAGAACTCTGCCTAGTTTGGAGAAGGACTGACTAGGAGCTGCCCAGGAGGTGACGAGGAAACGGGGACTTGTGTTGTCTGATGCTACTGTCAGTGTACACTGGGAGACTCCTGTATTGCTTTGCAGCCGTTGCATCAGAAACTCCTGTCTCTCTTGAAGTGTACCTTTTCTTGATCTTGACTCAGTCACAAAGGTGAAATAAAGATAGCTATTTGAAAGCCTGTGTTGTGATGGTTTATGAAAGATTAACTTAATCTTCATTTTATTTCTAGCACAGGTACCTTCATTTAAAGAGCTCAGTATTTACAAAGGCCTTTTATCTTTCCAAAACATCCCAGTTCCCTAGATACAGAAGTCAAATGATAATTTATACCCATAATTTTCCTGTAGAGCCTGGGCCTCTGTTCTCACACACTTATCTGTATGACCAGCCAGTGTGCTTTCACTAGTGAGTTAGCAGTTACTTCTGTGGAAGATACTGGAAGAACTGAAAGTAAATTTGCAAAGCTGCAGCTGAGCTTTTCATAAAGACAGTGATCTCATTTTGAGACTAGAAGGGAATTCACCAAAAATAGTGAGTAATTCTTCAGTTGAAATAACTCAGAAAAACTGCAGTTGTATGCAGAATTATTTTTGCATGTTTATGATGTAAAATGTTGCATACGAGGGATAATTACTCTTGAAAATGTCGTATAATGGCGTTTGGTATTTGCATTGCAGCAGTAACTGGAGTTTTCAGGTGTCAATACACTATTACACTGTGCATGTTGAATAAATGTGATGAGAAAACAATTGGTCTGCAGAGAGCTGGCACCTTACTGAGGAAGAAAGAAAGTATTTTCACTTCACAAAGGGGAGTAAGAGTTTCTTGCTCAGGGTCTGATGTTAAACTGAGTCTACGCTTGATCTTAAACAAGTGGATTTTAATTCTGTAAGTTCTCAGGTACACTAATAAATCTCATGGGTAAGTGAAATGCAGTGAAGAATGGCAATCCCAAAAGCAAAGGTTTTGGGGCTTTTTCTTGGTGAAATTCCCTGTCTCAGAAGAAGCTAACCTTGGTCACGGATTTTGGGACTGTTCTTGGAATTGCTTGTGAGAGAAAAGCTCACCTAGGGATGTCAGCCTGTTAAATGCAGTGTAGCAAGTGGTACAGAGCTGTATATGCTCAGTAATGTGACACTCTGGAGGTGAGCTCAATTCTATTAACACACGATTAGCATAATTGTGTAGCTTTAAATTAGATGCTACAGAAAACAGGATCTGAAGATCCAGAGGGTTTCCCTGAAAACAAGGTTAATAGCCTCTTCACGGGGTCTCTCTGCCTACAAAGAGACTTAACAAACTGTTCTCATGCCTGACTTAAGCTGAAGACTCTGGACTCTGTGCTGAGTAACTGTTCATTCCTTGGTGCCATGGGGTGTTGCAGATGTCTTGGCTTACAGCATGCACAAATTAAACCGACAAGCTTTTGCCTGGGACATAAACTGTAAAATACATAACGGGTCCGAGGGCAGCTCTGCTGTGCAGGCGGCAGCTCCCGGCAGAGGGAGCAGATGATGGTTAAACAGCTCTGGAGAGGGCTGGCCAGGCAGTGTCTGCAAACAAAGCCTTGTGTGCAGGTAATTACAGATGAAGCCAATTCTGGCAAATGTGTCTGTACAGGTAATCAGCAACAATTCCTGTTTTTCTTCTGTAGAGTGTAAATACAATAGCTTAACCCCTTTGAGGTGAGACCGCTTAGGATCTTGCTTATAACATTGTTTTCCTTCTGTGTCCTTTGGGTTGTTCAATTCACATTTTAATGTTTCTCTTCTGCTCTTCCCCCTGTTTCAGTGACTGTATTTTTTGGAAATGTTGAATATCTCGGTCTCTTGATTTTGGTTGGGAGCTTCTCCTTTCTGAGGTGAACTATTGTGCTGGAATCTGCTGGGTGTTCTCTTTTGAAAAGCTTGCTTTACAAACTGGGAGTGCAGCATAGTCCTGGTTTGTTTTTCCAGCGCTTACATGTATTTCTGTCTGCAAACAGCCATTTCCAAAAGTTTCTAGTCTTCCATACTTTCCACACAGCTCATGAGATGTCCTCATGATGTTTAATTATCTGTTAATCCTCCTCTCTTGGTTGAATTCTGAGAGCTGCTGATAGATGCTTCATTTTACCATCGTCTTGTATTTTACCACTTGATATATCCTAAAGAATTAACTTTTTCTCACCAGCTGTAGCAAGATTACAGGCTTCTTTCTGCAGTTCCTTTATAGTGTAGATATACAACAGAGGTCTTGAACTTGGCTCTCTGCAACTGGAGTTAAGCTAATAAAGTTGATACTTTCTTTATATGAATCATGTTAAAGGCTCATTGCTTCATGGCTCTCTGGGTCATGCAGCGAGGTGGTTGCAGAGCTGTAGGAGAACATGCAGGAAAGGGTGTTTCCTTTGAGATTTGTCCTTTTTAAAGGCAAAATGGTAGAAACTGAAGTCAGATCTTCACTTAAAGGTGGAGAATGGCTTTGTGCTAATTGGGCTTTCGGCTGTCTTACTCATCAGCATGCTGGAACGAAGCTGGATTGTGTTAAAATAATAATAATTTGCATAATGGTCTTCCAAATTTGACAATGAAACACGATGAGCTTTTCTTCCTCATCTCACTTCTGACCTGAGTATGTGTCTGGATCTCACAGGAGGTTTTTGTCTGTGGTTTGTACCTTCATCATTATGACAAATTCTATATCCCTGTGACTTGGGACATCTCTTGCCCA
>NW_010301430.1:5553-9815 GCF_000700745.2 Antrostomus carolinensis | reverse complement strand
ATAGCTGATATGAACAATAGAAATTACAGAAAGGAGTTCCTGTTAATTTGAGACCTGTTACTAGATCTGTCATTTCAGTGACTCACTTCAGGATGTAAAGGAGGGAAAATGGATTCTGTAGTAAGCATTTTGATTTTTTTTTTTGTTAAATGTTGTGGTTGATTTTTCTCTTGAGGAAAATATTTATCATTATCTTGAGAGAGCAAAAGTGGCAGTTGTGTGAATGTGGCTTTCCAAATCTTGATTATTATTATTTTTTTTCTTAAATAGACTCTTCTACCAGTTACAGCCTCTTATTTAACTGTTTGCTGTTATCTTTAGAACAGTGAAACTGGAGTTGCTTGGCCTCTTAGGTATTGTAGCATCTATAGGGGATTTTTGTTCTGGTGTAGAAAATACAAGTTTCTTTGTGGCCCAGTAAAACTTGACTGTATCTGGTCTAAATAACACCTGAAGGAGGTAAGTGGATATAGCATCTGACATCGCTGGGGAAACCAGCTACCAGCACTGAAATCTGTGTTTTAGGAGAGTTTCAGAAGGTTGGACAACAAGGGTCACATTGGTGGGTAAAGGGTTGCCTTGGGTTGAGAAGTTCTGGGAGGGGATGGTCAGTATTTGTAGGTGTACACTGATCAATTTTATTTCTTACTTATTGAAATTGATTATGTCTCCAACTTTCTTTCAGGGTTTCCACGGTCCTTATCCCTTCGGACAGTCTTAAAACACACAAACACAAAAACGGGTATCGACAAGAGGAGAATTTAACAAAGAACTGACTTTTGGGGGGAAGGGAGGGGGATTCATGTGGCAGACAGACACAACGTGGACCCCCCCCTTCTCTGCCTCCGTGTTCTGGATAAAGAAGAAAAAAAACAAAAACCCAGTAACTTAAGACTAGCTGTTTCCAGAGGAAAATACAAAATCTAAGTATGCATGTGTGAATGCTGGATTTCAGGAGTGTTGTTAAATGCTATGAGAAAGAAAATATACCAACACCGTGGGGTTTTTTTTGTTTTTTTTAGAAATCATTCTCACACATAATTAGGTAGCTTAAAAATAAGTTTAAAAAAATGAAAATGAAAAAGCCATCTTTAAAAAAAAAAAAATATTTTGCCTACAGAGCGGTTGTAGTTTGAGCAAATGTTTAATTTCTGTTTGTTTCTTGTTCATTTTTTTTTTTTTTAATTAAGGGACAGCGTGCATTTTTATGGAACTGTCATGTTTTGCTTGCTACCGAACGGGAATTTGCTTAACATCTTCTGGGGTTTGTGCAGTGACTTCTTTTTGTCAGACATTTTTTTTTAATGACAGGTTGGGTCTGTACCCAGCTCTGCATTTTTAATATCATCTGCTGGTTTTAATTTACCAACTTTTTAATCATCTTTTATTTCTCTTATTATTATTATTATTATTTTTGTTTCCTTTTGGTTTGGGTGTTGCTGTTAGTTGTCTTGCATGTCATTGGAAACCACGCTGGAGACCAAGTCTCAGTATCAAAAATTGGAGAGAGAAAAAGACTCTGGGACTTTTAGGATAACGTGGAGGGCTCATTTCCATAACCCCTTGTACATGGAGTACACACAAATACACACCCATATTAATAAGAAACAGATTTATTCAAGTTCCAGAGCTGTCCTATGTGGTTAGTATTTTAAAATACCTTTTTGTTAACTCTTGATGTACAGTAGCTGTGCCTAGAGCAACCGAGCAGGCGTATCAGTCTTGTGCCAAGAGGAAACTCTCTTTCTGTAGCTGTAATTCACTTGGTAGTAGTCGCAAAGCTTTACAAAAAGTCATGTCCTTTTAATTTTGGATCTCCTGCCTCTCCTCTTACAGAGTATAAGTTTGCATTCATTTCTCCTGTGATAAAGTATTAGCTTAGAGGCTAATTGTTTGCGTTTTTGAATGCAGAGCAAGAGTTAGCATCATCAGCTGGATTCCACTCTGTCGCCTTGTATTCATTCGCCTTTATTGTCCCGGCTTGTAGCTTTGTTCAGGCTCTTACCTTCCAAATGGGCTCTCCAGGGCTTGATATTAGAGGAGCAATCACTCCTCTAAAGATTCAGGTTGCTCTGCTGTTCCTCCAGTGTGTTTTCCTCCAGTTACAGATTGGGAAGTCCAGGTGAGGGGAAGGAGAATGGCCTCGAGTGCTGTGCTGGATTTCTAAAGTGCTGTGTCACCACAGATCCTGCTTAAGGGGAGCAAGGTGAGGGGTCACCATCTTATTGAGAAATGTGAACGTGGCTGGAACAGCCATCTGCCAAAGATAGAGTAAGACACAAAGCTCCCACTACCTTCTTCTAGATCTTTCCAGTGAAGACTCTTGTTCTTGTTGGAGCAGAGCTCGGGCTTGCTGCATGGTGCCTGGCTTTACACCGCTGGCCCTTGACCAGTACTTTCTCATTTGATTTTGAATGGGGGATTCCTTTTCATCGCAGCTACCAAGGACTCTCTTTTCTTAGTGCATCCAGAGGGATCTTGTGGAGGACAGTGGGAATTCCTTGTATCCATCAGGGGAAGAATTGGGCGATAGATTTGGTTTGTGTTTGAGGTTCAGTTGTTAAAGGTTGCTGTTACCTGAAATCTCCCTTCAAAAATCTGTTTGCTGTGAGAAACATGTATAATGTAAGAAATTAACTGCATAAAGGAGGCACTGCAGGGTTTGGGCTACAAGCCATTTGCAGTTGCAGTTTGGTGAGCACCTGGATCTGTCTCAGCTGCTTGCTAGAGCTGGGTGAGTGTTAGGATCCCGAGTGAACCAGTGGAAGGTGATGCTGCAGTGCTCGGTGCAGCTGTAGTGTTCGGTTCTTGTCCTGTAACATCGTTTTGCCTTGGATCAGTTCTCCCTCAGTGTTCAGTCTAGGGAATGATTTGCATCACTGTAGTGTGTAGAGTGGGCAAGTGGATTCTTTCTTTGCTCCCTCCTTTCCAAGCAGGTGGCTTGTGTGACAAGTTCTGAAGGCATGAACACCTCCCTGACCATCACACTGCTTCCCTTCTGAAGGCATCTAAAACTGGAGACTGCTGCTGGTCCAAGTGACAAGGTGATTCCTTTGTTAACTCCTTTTATCAACTGTGTCGTGAAAGGGGGGTGAAAATTCTGATCTGAGTCTGTATGTTCTAGCTGGTGCTGCAACCTTTGCCTTGTGTCATCTGAGGCATTTGGGAGACCCTTGAGCTCATGCCCCCACGCTGGCTTTCCTCTGCTCCCAGCCACCTATGCTCCTCCCGTATATAATGGCTGCCACATTCGTGTTCCTGTGCTTCTCCTGACTGATTTTTTCCTTTTCTTGAAGAAAAAACAAACCAAACTTGCATGCACCCCAAGTTAGTCCTGTGCTTTCCCACTCAGAAGGCATACTTGTTCTGCACAGACTTGAATTCTCTCTCTTCTTGAGTGTTTTCAGTCCGTGGTGTCCTTGTGACAAGGGTCACTTACTCCAGGGTGTGAAGAAAGGCAGGGCTGGATCAGAGCTGCTGCTGCTGCAATCTGCAATCTCTTGCTGCTCACATCACTGCTCTGCCCCAGGTAGCTGAGTGTGAGCGCTCTTGTCCCCAGGAATGATCTCTCTGCAAACGATGGTGCAGATCTCAGGATGCTCTGAGGGTTGGGACTGTAACCCTGGCTGTGACAGTGGAAGAATGTTTAAATTAGTGGTTGCTCTACCTCTGGGTTTTTCCTTGAGTTAAAACTGTTTCGCTAAGGCCAAAGGTGGTTTTATCTCCTCTGGTTCCTTGGAACTCAGTGGTGCAGCCAGCCCTCAGATTGCTCTTGCTGACAGGTTTCCAGCTTTTAAAGAGGAGGATTTGAGATGGATTCAGCAAAGCTCCTTCCATGTGACTTCAGGACACTGTGATTGTGTTGGTTTTCGTAGGGCTGATGCCTTCAAACTCGTAGAGTCTTTAACATCAGATACAGGAGACAAATGGCCTGATTCTTCAGAAGTGCTGAACACCAAATATTTTGGTGAACCTGAAGTGTGTACAGCAGCTCAGATCACCCGATCTGGGTGAGTTAAGGACACAGAACTCAGGCCTGTTAGAAATGGGAGGAAATCCTTACTGGGTTGAGATTGGTGAACCAGTAAAGAGGCTGTTACCCCAGTGAGGCTGGTGTTCCTGACTGGGGTAGGGATGGGGCTGGTACCCACTGGTACGAGAGGATGCAGTGACAGAGAGGCTGCAACTGGCTCTGATTTCTGATTAAACTCTGGTCTCTGGTTAACATCCATCTGTCTTGAAGTCCTGAGAAGGAGGGAAAG
>NW_010301430.1:0-5541 GCF_000700745.2 Antrostomus carolinensis | reverse complement strand
AGATCTTCCTTACCCCCCACCCCTCCAAAAAAAAAAAGAGATAATGCAGAACATCTCTGATGGTCTCAAAACGGATCCCTGTGTCAACACGAGTCACTGAGGATGTGGAACTGTATCGCTGATACAGCTTGAGCGACGGCAGCCCAGGCACCTCTCAGCCTTGGCAAACTGGAGCACGATATCCCTAGGGCTACCCCAAAACTGGCAATGCCACGTGAGAAGGTGGGGGCAGCTGGAATTTGCTGCCTATATTTCTGAAGTATTGGATTCAGACACCTCCAAGGTTTGGAAGATGCGGCTCCCCCAGCCAGGGGGTAAAAGCCGTTGGGGTCAGAGAGAGCACACGTGGGTGTGAGCTGGAGTCTGCAGGGTTGGGAAATGCACGCTGTCCCACGTCTGGCTTTCTGTTGTGTGTTTCATTTATTTTTCCCGTGTGTGAGTGCGTGGGTGGTTCTGCTGCAGCCTGTCTATTCTCTCCGGGGGGAGTGCATGTGTAGAACAGGATGGTGTGTTGCCTCATTGAGTCTGGGAGAAGTCCTATGATAGCACATTGGGGGTAAAAATAAAGGAAGCTTTTTCCTTAATGTATAAATGAATATTTGTATGATTAAATTAACACAGAAAAAAAAAAAATGTTCTGTAGCTGTTGAGAGTTTTATTGAAGCTGCAAAAAACTTCAATCTGTCATCTTGTAGTTAAATGTACCCACCCTGCTTCTATCTCCTGGGTGTTTCCAGACACTAAGGCATGTTCTCCTTAAACTCGGGTCTAGCCCTGTCTTTACCACAAATCACTTAAAAAAAAACCCCCAAAACCCAAAACCAAAATTAATATGGTGACATTCCCAGTCCAGGCAGATGGGTACAAGGGTGGCTGAGAGGCCTGTATGGATTTTGTGTCTGTGTGTGTGTGAGGTGGGAGGAGAGCCTGTGAAGAAGGGAGGGGGCTCACCACAGCATCCATTTCTGGAGGAGGATTCCCACTGGGGTGCTGGGTGCTGGTACAGACCGTTACTGTGTGTGGTGATAGCTGTGCAATCATGTCAGCACTGGATGTCCCTTGGTATAAGGTCAGGTAACTTCTCCACAATACCAGTGTCTCCTGGCTGCACCAGTCCTCAGCCACTGCGAGGGGATGGAGGGGGCTCAGCACCGTGCTGGGGCTGGAGGTGATGGAGATGAGTGTCACCTGCCAGCACCTCCCAGCTGTAACCAGGACTGAAGCAGGAGGGGAGGTGACACTGAGAGGTCTGGGTGCAGGTGTGAGGAACAGTGGAAATGTGGTTTCAGTGATCTTCATACGGGGGTCACCAGCAGGTGAACGCTCCTTGTGTGGCTTGTTGACATCCAGCACTTCACCCAGAGCCTTGATGATGCTTCAGACAGCGACGGATCGGACCTGCTGTTCCACGAGTCTCTGGTGAGGCAGGAGAGGAATTCTGAATGAAAAAAGTTTGTGGTTTTTTTTTTTCCTTTCTTTCTAACGGAATATCTAGTGTTCCTGTATATCAGGATGGGGACCTGTAAAGGTCTCTGGGGGACACTCGCATGGTCATCTCAGGCTGATCTTATTTCCCAAGCGAGATCTTTCTGCTCGGGACACCCAGCCCAAGTGTTTGCCTATATAAACGATACTATGGAGCAGTTCAACTGAAGCTGTTCTTTTGCTTACATGTGATTTTGTTCCTAATCCTTTGCAAGAAGCCTTGATGTGTGTGTGTGTGTGTGTGTGCACTGGGTTTGCTTTTTAACATTTGAATAAATGCCTGGAGCTTTCCTGTGCTGTTTGAGCTGGGCTGAAAGCCTTACTGGGAACAGACATCCTGCTACCTGTGCCTACGGGTATTTATTTTTGTACCTTGAAAAGAATGCACCCCTTGAGCTCTTGGTGCTTACAGGTGTTTTTAAGGCTGATCTGTTTGGGTAGGTTAGAATTGCCTCCCCTTCTCTCTGCCCAACTTTTCATTTACTAGTTATTTGCTTGAAAGAATCTGTTTGTCTTTAGGGTTGTAACCTGTCAAAGTTTGCCAGTGCAGGACAATACCATCACACCTTCTAATACTGTCTCCTGAGCAGGCAAATAACTTGAGGGATTGCTGTACTGGAGGTCACCCTACCACCGTGATCCCTGGGTGTGGTGCAGGGTGGCAAGGCAGGAGACCAAGTCAAACAGCTGCCACAGTTATCTATGAACGACTTGGCTTTGCTTTTTCTGCTTATTTTTATATAGATATTTATTTTTTTAAAGGGGAATCAGATGATTGTCCATTAAAAATTATAAAAATAATTGTCTTTGAGCAGCTTTTCTTTTTTTGTTGGTCCCTGAAGCGATGCTGCAGTAGGGAGCAGGATGTTCTCTGCTACGTGGGTTGTGTGTTGAATTATAAGGAGGTATTGCCCAGGTCTCAACCAGGGTTCTCCTCTTTGCCATTGCCTCTGGCTGGAGGGTGCCCTGCTTGCCTGGCTGATTGCAAAGTGTGGGATGTCCTCCAAAACCTGATGTCCTCCAAAACTTCATGTCCTTGTACCTGCAGGCATGGGCTGAAGGGCTCCAGCAAGCACACTGCTTTCCAGTAGCAGCAGCTGTACCTGCAGCAGAGAAGAAAAAAAAGAAGTTTTTTATTATTTTAATATTTTTTTCATCTCTTACCTGTTACATCCCCTAAATGATGTGGCACAGAATCTCCAGCTCCCAGGAAGATGCTGGGATTTGTGCTCGCTTCACCTCTTCTTCCTTCTGCTTTTCATAGAATCATAGAATCCCAGACTGGTTTGGGTTGGAAGGGACCTTAAAGCTCATCCAGTCCCAACCCCCCTGCCATCAGCAGGGACACCTTCCACTAGACCAGGTTGCTCAAAGCCTCATCCAGCCTGGCCTTCAACACTTCCAGGGAGGGGACATCTACAACTTCCTTGGGCAACCTAAGAGATTTTTTTCTCTGCAAATCCTTCAGGGACATGCAGTGAAATGTTAATGGGTTAAAGGGGAAGGGGATGCTGGGATGGAATCCGTGGGGAAGGAGCGTGGGCTCTGCGTGCACATACACAGGCTCGGGAGTAACTTTGATGTTACTTTTCTCCGGAAGCTTTTTATAACCTGTAATCTGTCCTTTGTGTGCTCCACCTGTGTGTTAGCTGGAAAATACCTGCTTAAACAGAAATTATTTAAGGAAATCTAATCTTGAATGTTTCCTACCTCATTCATAAAACAGCCGAGTAGTAAAAACACGCGGCGGAGCCAAGCGAGGAAGCAGATGGCAGGCGCAGGTAAGGACCAGCCTTGTTTGTCCCATCGAATTCTGCAGAGCAGTGAGGAGCAGAACTGGCTTAAGGGCTGTCTCACTTCTAATATTTCCTTATTTTGATTGTTTTCCCTATAGAAGTGACACCTTCACAATAGCTTAAAGGGCTTAAATGGGATGGGGGGGAAAAAAAAGTGTGTTTTTTCACCTGTTTACAAACAGTAATTGGTGCAGCATCCTGTGAGGCAGCTCTGTGAGTTGGTGACTGTGTAGAAATCATGGCTTCATCTTCTGCCACGGTGATGGTGTCAGGGAAAGGGTGATGCTGGCACTTGGGTGAAGGGGTTGACCTGAACAGGGTTCCTCTGGATCGAGGACAAACAGCTCGCTCAGAGTTTCCTGGAGGCCACAGTCCTGGCTCCTGCAGGTCAGGGCTGGATGTTTGAACACCTTCTGCATAAAACCAGTTGTAGAACCAGCTTCCCATGGGCTTCTCGGGCTCCTCTCCCAGCTGAGGTGTGCTACCGTTCATGCTGAGGGTGTTTGAACAAGCCTGAGGCTGGATATAGGACATAATTATTCTCCTTTACCAAGTGGTGTGGTTTTATTCCGGCAATCAAGTGCCAGCTCTTCATCTCTGGGGCTGTGCTAGATGGGCTGCTCATGGGAATTCTTTAAAGATCTCTACAAACAAGGATAAAAACCTTTTTGAGAGTTTTCCAGCTTGCTGGCAGGGCTCAGCCCTGTGCCAGCTTGTTTAGCTGACTCCAAGTGCTGGTTGAGACATAGAGACTGTCCTGGGAGAGCTGTGTGCCTTCAGGAATGAGCCGAGTGATGCTGATACACCCCTGAAGATGCTTTAAAACTCTCCAGAGCCACCCATCTCTTGCAGGCAGCTGCTGAAAATGCTGTTAAAATGTCCATAAACTCCAAGCAAACCCCAAATTTGGATGGGCAGGAGGAGAGGGCAGGTGTGTGGGAGGGGAAGGCCATGTAGGATGGTTTGCAGAGCCACTGGTGCTGGTGGCTGCTGTGTCTCCATAGCAATCTCCTTTTATTGACTTCAAAACAAGGTTCCTGCCTCCCAGCTGCTGCTCTGGAGCGCGGCTGCCGTGGGTCAGGCAGGGTGGGTTGGGGCTGAGGGTTGTGCCCGTGTGTTTTCTCCTCCACCCTGTTATAAAGCATGGGCCATGATGTGTGGTGCCTGTGGGGTGGTGGTGGCCAGGGATGCTTTACCCTGCAGCTGGTGAAAGATGCCTGGCTGGGAGGTTGGGCTGCTTCATACCCAGGTCTGATCCCAGTGAGGTTTTCTAGGTGAGAGAGGCTGAGACAGGAGGTCCCGAGTCCCCCGTCCAGCTCTACAGCTGTGAGACCATCCACTGTCCCACCAAACTCATTTACTACCAGAAAGGGAGCTCATGGGTGTGTTGTCTTGTTCCACATGGGCATGGAGCTCATCCCTGGTGTCCCCAGCTCTTCTGCTGCCCCAGTTGAGCCTCACTGAGCAGTTTCCTCATCTATAAGACAGAAATAAACACCCTGAGCAGGCTGGGTGGATGGGCTGGGTGTCCTTCTGCTTAACAGGCTGCTTGTGCTTGGTCACAGCATGTGGCAGGAGCTGGGGGAGCATCTCCTGGCTTTGGGCTGCGTGGGTGGCACCGTGTGCTGTGGACAGGGAGAGCTGCAGGAAAGCCCTTGGAGATGTTCTTTCTAATCAGGGTTTGCTGGGGAAGGGCCTGGCCTGAAGCAGGTGCCAGCAGAGGGAGCTGAGGTTGTTCCTCATCTACAAAACCTTCCAGAGCCGCTGGATGTGGCTTTTCCAGGCTTTGGGACCTGCTGGTGACTGGCCAGGCAGGAGCTGTGTCCCCATGCACCTCTGGAGCAGCTGCTGTCCCACACTGAGTGTGGTGCTGGGCTGGGAAGGGGGTTGCATGGGGTGTGTGGTCCACACTGGTCCTACTAGGCAGTGGGATGGCACTGTGTCACCTGGCCTGTCACCACCCCTGTGGGGCTGCAGGAGCATGTGCTGGGCAGGGACAGCGTGGGCAGGACCTCCACAGGGCTGAGATGTCCCATCAGTGGGGATGAGGAAGGTGTTTGAACACCAGGAAGTCCATGTTGTGTCCAAGTTTGGAAAGTGACATGATGTGGGGGAACAAAGGGGGTCTGGGTGACACAACCTGGAGCCAAACGCTGCTCCGATGGAGATGCTCAGCCAGCTGGGGAGGGGTGAGAGTTTCCCTTTTATTGGGACCTTGTGCCTGTTACAGTGAGGTGGGGACAGTAATTCTGCTGGCTGG
>NW_010301429.1:81216-96353 GCF_000700745.2 Antrostomus carolinensis | reverse complement strand
CAACCCAATCTATTATATGATTCTATGATAAATATCTGTTGTTCCAGAACTTTAACATTAAAGTCAATTAGGACATGACAATGGATAGATACAAACTTACTGTTTTTTCAAATGAATTGTGTCTAAGAGCAGCCCTTAACTACTTCTGTTAAACTCCCAAATACAAAGGTTTGTTTTCACTTCCAAAACCTGTTGATTTTAGAGCTGTATTTTAAACAGGAACACTCCTACAGTGTAAAAGTATAAACAAACAAAAGCAAGCAGAAATGTAGTTACCAACATTTTATTTATTCTTAGTTCCAGAACCCATACAGAAACCACATGAAGGACCCGGAGAGATGGGGAAGCCTGTGGTCATTCCGAAAGAGGAGCAAGAAAAAATGAAAGAAATGTTTAAAATAAATCAATTTAATTTAATGGCAAGTGAAATGATTGCACTCAACAGATCTTTACCTGATGTCAGGTTAGAAGGGTAAGTGCTTTATTTTGTATTAAGAATGTACTCTACTTAAATGAGGAATGTGCAAAGACTGATCCAAAACTAGAGTTCAGTTCTGTAAGATATTACTGTTGAAGTGAAAAGCAGGAGGATTCCTGTGTATACGGTACTTATTTGTGAAATAAGATTGAGCGGCAGAAACCAAGTTTTTCTTCAGTATTATTTTACTTTGAATCTGATTACAAGAATGAAGCCCATTCAGGGAATAGAAATTAATTTGGTTGAAGGAAAACAAAGTTACCTTAAGACTTGACATTTCAGGAAAAAATTACTTACTTGAAAAATTCATGCGCTGCTTGTAATGAGACAGGCTAAAATTCTGCATTATATGAAATAGGAAAGATTTGATGATGAAAAACAAACACTTTAAAAATTTCTTATCTAATGAAATGTGCAAAGCCTCATTTAGACTGTATTATAATATTTTCTAATATCCATCTGGTTTGATTTTGATCTTGCTTCTGAAATATTGATTCTTTCAGAGCTATTTGAGTCATAAGTAATTAAAAAGAAAATTGTAGCCTTGTTTTAAATAAAGCTCAGATTGCTTTACTCTCCTGGGGCTACTCTGGAAGGGTAGCTGATGACTCCCTCCACCCCAACTCATCTTGTTTATGAAAGGGACTCTCAAGTTAAATAAAGCTCATGAAACAAGATTTTCCCAATCAATTATCTGCATTCTCATGCAGGAATTAGGTGCTATAGAAACCCCATTTCTTTAGAAGCTCTGCTGTTGCTACTGTATACACAAGACCTAGCTGCTGGATTGTTTTAATTTCCTACCTCAGAAGATAGTATTAGAAGAATGAGATGGAGCTCTGTCTGCTTTCATTTTTAATCAGTGATAAAGAGCTGGTTTGTAGGTACCTTCATCTATTGTAATGAACGTGATTCTATGTAGCATGTGAGTTCCTGGTAGTACTGGTGTTCTTGATAATTGAGCCATATATTTTTCAAAATAGGATTTTATAAGTTTGAATTAATGTACTTTTTCAATTGATTTTCAGATACATTATTAGTCAGTTTTTATGGTCGCTACTTGCTTGTTTCTCAGTACAGTGTAAGAATGCAGATCGTGAACTTGAATGGTTTTCTTTCAGAACTGATGTCTTTGGGGGGAGTAATATCCTTTTTTATCATGTTAGTGCTCTGATGGCGGTTGTAACGTGGCAATGGGATCTCTTGACAATCATGCAGATCCATATGTAGTGTCTGCCCCTTTTATTACACTCCATAGGATAAGAAATTGCCTCACTGTAAAGTGGTGACTTTCACTGGTTAAGAACTTGTACTTAGTGCTCTCAACTTGTTTCAGCTGTGAGGAAAATCATGAGTTTTGTTGGAGACTTTGTCGAAGCTGGGATGCTAATTTGGGGTTACTTCTGTGTGTTTTTTCTGGAAGAGCTGAATGAAAGGAGTTAACAAAACTTTATGGAAGTGATAGTTACAACAGTTGGTTATTTGGAAGGTAAACATGAGTAATTTTTCATTATGACCCTGGAGGTATGGAAGAAACTAAATTACATCATCTGTTTATGAACATTCATATTGGAAATCTCGCATGTATATATTCTACCATTTTTATAGTGTAAAGACGAAGATAAGAACAAATTTGTGAATCTAAAAAGTTGGCTTAATTGTAAGCATTGTGAAGTCTAGACTTTGAATTAACAAAAAATGGAAAGAGAAATTGCTATAAAGTATTAAAAATTTGTTACCTAAGTGTCACTCAAGCTTTTGCAGACAAATGAAATTGCAACTTTAAAATCAGCTTGAGCTGTAGGAGTTTTTTTGTCTTGTACACTCAGCCATGCTCTGCAGTTGTTGTGTTTCACAGTAAGATATGTCAGTAATATTGCATTTGTTTCTCTTTTCCATTTGTATGGACAGAAATACTGTCACAATACTGTGTGTGTGAAAGTGGGATCTTAAAATAAAATTTTAGGTAAGGTCTCAGGGCAGAGTTGGATTTCCTAGTTTTGTAACCAGAAATTGCTGCCAACAATTTAACATTGATTTGCTGTGAGCATTTTTAGTAGATTTTGAGTGAAAATGGTCCCCAAAAGGCTCTTCCTTTTGTCATCTTTTCAGTATGTGCTCTGTAAGGTCACAGTAATTAAGAAGTTGGGGAGTGTATTAACATTTCTCCAGCAAATTTGAGAACAATACTGTGTTTACAAGACAAAGGCATCTTAATCTGTATGTGTGGATTAATATTACTTTCCAAGAACACTGTAGCCATTTTCAGAATTGTGAAAACTACAAATGTGCTGTGGTGTTATATCTGTCTCTTACGAAAGTATTTATCTGATCAGTCAAAAATACTCACACAGTCAGAAACACTTTCTGTTGCATTAGTTGCTTCTGTTATAACTTGTTCTATCTATATATCCCTGGTAGTGTGGAAATAATTTTGGGAGAAAGTGAATGGGTAACTTATAATAATTCCTTATCACATTTATGTGCTCACCGCACAGCTGCCAGTAGCACTTTCCATCAAGGTTTTGAAAAAGTGGGATGTGTTCAAAGGCACACTTAGCTGTTCAGCCATGTAATCATTTTCTTCAGAGGTTTTGTGGGTTGCTTCCTTTAATGTGGTGTAGGGAGAAGATATGACTATTTCAAATCCTATAATTATCTGGTATGTCAGTTCTTCTGAAATACAGAACTCTGTAAAATTTTTGCCTAATGGTTAATAGCTCAAAAGCTAGCGGAATTAAGTATGCCAGGATCAATTTGCCACATGTATTTAATGGGAATGGCATAACCTGTCAGCTGGAGAGCAGCTTTTGAAGTAGCCTACATTATCCTTCATGCTCATTTCTGGTTCTGCCAATCACCTGTGCGAAGGCAAGCACGTCTGGGTACCTGCTCGGTTCTCGAGGCAGCAAGTACCTTCGTGGGTTACGTGTTCTGTCTTGCATGTCTGCCTCCAGGTGCTCCTAGGTTAATCCCTACAGATGAGCCACTCTGGGTGTCATGTTTATGTTTTGGCCAAGACATTTTGTTTCCTTACTAGAAGAACAAAAATGTGAGCTGTTTTAATAACTTATAGGCACTTCTCCAGCTCAGAGGACCTCCTCAGTAAGAGACTTCTACAGAAGTTGAAATCTGCATTCTGCTGAGCTGTGCCCCAGTTGTATTTACAGATTTATATTTATTATTTGGCACAAAATTACCAAGGCACATAAATGCCTTTAAAATCATTGACATATGCCTGAGTTGCTAGTAATTTCGTGTCTGTAATCAGGAACGTTATTCTACTTACTAATCTACTTATACCAACTAAATGATTTGCTTAACAGAAAAAACTAAACCAGAAGTAATTTTTCTGGCCTGGATACTTCCCTGAATCTAGTCTGGGGCATGTTAATGGAACTAATATAACTGACAGTGCCATAACCTCTGGAGGGATGTTGTTGCAGGGAAACAAGAAGCTGAGGATAGCGGATTGGGTTTAAGTTGCTAATAGAATAATTCTTGTAAGCACGTCTTATTCTGGTCTGTGAATCAGTCATCAAAGTGGGAGTTGATTCACAGTTGCCAGGAAAATAGGCAGCTGTGGGCTTGACATGACAGCAAAAAGATGGGTGATTAGAAATGCTAGAGTCTTGCCTTGATTTTGCTGAAGATGAGAGAGGCAGTTAATAAAATAGGTGTCAATGACTAAAATAGGTGTTCAGCTGTGCCTGTGTGTCTTAGACCGGTATTCAGGCTGGAAAGTGGTGTGGTTAAACACATTAAATTTGTATGTGTCCTATGGCTTGGTTTTGCTCTCAGTACTATTTGAGATGACTTGGAAGCTGCTTTGTAAAATGAAGAGTGAGTACTGTGTTCTAAGGCTGAGATTTCCAGGCTGTAGTAATTATTTAATAATTTGTGGAATATATGAAACATATAAGGAGACATTTGCCAAGCCACTCACCGTGATATTTGAAAAGTCACGGCAGTCAGTGAAGACCCCAGGGACTGGAAGAAAGGAAACGTTTCTACCCTTTTTAAAAATGGGTATAAGGAGGACCCTGGGAACTACTGCCCTGTCAGTCTCACCTCTGTGCCTGGGAAGATCATGGAACAGATCCTCCTAGAAGCTATGCTGAAGCACATGGAGGTGTGAGGTGATTCAAGACAGCCAGGATGGCTTTACTAGGGGCAGGTCCTGCCTGACCAACCTAGTGGCTTTCTACAATGAAGTAACTGCATCAGTAGACAAGGGAAGAGCTGTGGATGCCATCTATCTGGATTTCTGCAAGGCCTTTGACACAGTCCCCCACAACATCCTTCTCTCTTAATTGGAGAGATATTGGAGAGATATGGATTTGGTAGGTGGACTGTTCAGTGGATATGAAATTGGCTGGATGGTCGCATCCAGAGGGTAGTGGTCAATGGCTCAAGGTCCAGATGGAAGACAGTGACAAGCAGTGTCCCTCAAGGGTCTGTACTGGGACCAGTGTTGTTTAATTTCTTCATTAATGATATTGACAGTGGGATTGAGTGCATCCTCAGCAAGCTTGCTGGTGATACCAAGCTGGGTGGTGCAGTCAGTGTTCCAGAGGAATGGGATGCCATCCAGAGGGACCTGGAGAGGCTGTAGAAGTGGGCCCAGGTGAACCTCATGAGGTTCAACAAGGCCAAGTGCAGGGTCCTGTACCTGGGACAGGACAATCCTCATTATTGATACAGGCTAGGAGATGATGTGCTGGAAAGCAGCCCTGAGGAAAAGGACTTGGGGGTAGTAGCGGATGAAAAGCTGGACATGCGCCACCAATGTGCATCCGCAGCCCAGAAGGGCAACTGCATCCTGGGCTGCATCAAAAGAAGTGGGGCCAGCAGATTGAGGGAGGTGATTCTGCCCCTCTACTCTGCTGTGGTGAGACCTCACCTGGAGTGCTGCATCCTGCAGCAAGGAGTGTGGATAGCTTTGGGATACTTTAGCAACCCTTTCTCCAAGGCTGCAGGTTCTGTAGAATTTGGCATAAAAGATCTGCCTTGTCGTTTTGTTCCTTAGTTGGTAGAATTTTGACAGAATTAAGGGTATCAGACATAATTCCTCAGTTAATTCTGCATAACGTTTGGGATCTTTTAAGTGTCCTTTTCTCAAACTGTCGATATTCAGGGTGTAGGTATGTTGGGGTTGGAGTGCTATAGACAGTGTTAGCCTACAATCAGAGTTCTTAGCCAGGTGGCCCTACATATTTGAGTGAACTGAGTCTAAATTCATAATAGAAAAATAAGATGCAGATCTCTAAGACCTTAATGTTTAACTAGTACAGTAATGTGGTCAGTTTAAGTTATTATTGAAGGCATTTTTGCAGAATCAAACTGCCCTGCCCAGTTCCTCCTGCCAAGCTTACTTTCACAATCGGGAGGAAGTTGACAGGTTTTTTTCCTAGGGTTAAAAACCATTCTTCTAAGTCTAACTTAAATGAGTGTTGTGGAGATTATAGCAATTCCGCTGGGCTTCTTTCTGAGTAAGTCCTTCATATGACTAATTTTGTCATCTCTTTGCTTAGAAAGAAACGTATTTAGATTTAGGCTTTAGATTTAGATACTGTTAATTATATGATAGAATAGAATACGTTTTGGTTATGAGACTGCAATCTGACTTTTGTATGTGTGCTTCAAAAATGTATTGCTGATTTTAAGCCTGAAATAGACATGTGAGAATACACTGGAATTTGGATTTTTAACTTCTCAAAACAAATTGATTTGCTGCTTACTTTAAGTTACTACATTTGAATCATAATATGACACCTTCATAAAATTTACACAATCCCCATGGGTGGAAAATAGTTTTGAGTAAACTTATTCAGTGGTAAAACGAGTAAAGGCACACATGCAAGAGCATGCTTTTGGAACTCAAATGTGTGACATTTAATGGGTTTTTTAAATGGCAGCACTTGAAGTATTTACTTCTATGCAAGGCTTGTGAAGGTGTGCTCTTTTAATTTCATTCAAGATATGAGCTAAGAGGGTAGTTTTATGCTACATATAATCTGGTGTAAATGTGGACTGCAGCCAAAAGAAGTCTTCTCACTGTGTCTGTTGATACTGATCTCACAATTGTGCGGCCTTGGCGTCCAGTGACTGGGTGGAGAATTGCATGCCAAAAGGGGAAAAAAAAAGTGTATTTTGTTGAATCAGCAAACTGAAACAACACATCCAGCAGCTGCATGATTAACAGATCTGGCACAAAGAAGCAGATGGGACAAAACTGTAATGGTGAAAAGTGGGATTATTGCTTTTGGCAGCAGCTCACAGTTGCACTAGATTAGGTGGAACATAGAGGATAAGAAAAACTGTTTTACAGAACATGTGTATTAAAATACTCATGAGGTCATGGGGATTTAAGTAGCTTCATAAATTGCGATACATTTTGTGAACTTTTGGTATTCATTTAGCTCAGGTCATAGTGATGTAAAAGATAATATAAAAGAGTGAAGTTTCCAACATAGATAGTGAAAGATGCCAGAGATATAGTCAGTGTTTTGTTACAAGCTAGAAATCCAGGCTGTTAATTAACCAGGTATCTGTAAAGGAAATCTGCTGATCTGATGACCAGCAATGAAACTTTCAGCAATGTCATGGTGAAAGTCTGAAAGCCTGTGAGCTACAGTTCTTTCAAGCAGGAATATTTTGTCATCTGGCTTTTGTGGTACATATCGCTTGTTACTGGCCCACTGTGGAAGCAACATTTGGAAATGTTCTTGTTCATGTTGACTTAATGAGTTAGCTGGAAGAAGTTGCCTATAAGTCTTTTTCTTAGAGAAAGTTTAGAGGGGAAAAAAAATAACTTTAAAAATCAGCTTACTTCCTGTAAACTGTTTTTTTAATACATAGACATATATTAATATATAGACATAATAGTCATTTAATATATAGACATATATTTTTAATACATAGACATATGTGTGTATATATATACATGTGTGTCTGTATATACACACAAACACTTGGCAATCTTGTTCTTAGTTACGAGTGTCTTTCATTTTTAATGAGCAGCTATATCCTGAACTTAAATCAAAGTGATAGGTCTAGTATGGAAAATAATTTGGCTAGAGAACTCAAGGTTCAGTTTCAGTCTTTGAGGACAGAATTGGTTTTCCTTCTGTCAAGAAGTGCTTTCCTTTTTCTTATCACTTTCAGGATAAGAACAATTGTCAATTGCGGCTAATTATTTTTGTGAAATTCTGCTTGAATTCTGTAACCACAATGGTTTTAAGGACCATTTTGGATTTTGTTTCCAGGGTCTAAAGAAGATTTCTACTTGACTCATGAGATAATGCGACCTTTCTTATATCCAAATCTTTGAGATCAGAAGAAAGGAAAATTTCATACTCTTGATGTCAGGTAAATTACATAATACTATTGAAGGCAGACATTAAGCAGGCTGGATGGAAATGTTTAGATAAAAATAAGGGATTTGCCTGCATTCAGGTCTTCTGCTCAGAAAGATTAATTGGAGTTGTGGTATGAATTATAGAAATTAAGACCCCTTTCTAAACCAAATTGTTCTGATTTGTCTGGAATAAGCAGCTTCGGGGTAGCGTGAATTTCTGCTGCAACCTTATCCGCAGTGCTTTCTTCTTGTGTGGCCACAAGTTAAAACTGAGGTTGTGTGCAAAGTCTGTGTAGTGAAAAGTGGTTTGGCATGTTATGACAGTCAGTGATTCTATCTTTCTCAGAAGTATTGCCTTTAGCCCTTTTAGCTGTGGTGTTTCTGTGTGAAAATTAAATCTTTATCCAGCTTGATTGTCTTCAATTTGACGGCTTGGGGTATTCTTAAAATTTGTGTCAGAAGCAGATTTATTAACACCCTTATTCATGATGATATCATGAGACTGCTGCTCATATCCAGGAAAAACTAAGTCGGTGTTTACCAGAAACACACCACTTGACTTGAGTGCTGGTGGTTCTTGCTGTAGTGTTTTGACACTTTCTTTACCAACTACAGGGCGTTTTCCTCTGATGGAAATGTAGGTCAGTCTCAGCAGCTTCAGAGTGACTCGCAGAGTCTTATTTCAGAACTGATTTTGTCCATGATTTAAGTAGAGAGGAGTTTGTGTTGGGCATAGCTGTGCCTCAGCTTTGTTACATTAACTTTAATGTAGGCTATAACTTACGGCAAATGGGCAGGTAAACAATGGAGTACTGACATTTTATGGTGCTGCAGCAATATTAATCAGATATCAGTTATTAAAGCCTGAGGTTTCATGAGAGGAGTTCAGACTTTCTGATTTTCTTCTCTATTGATCTGCCATTAACTTTGGTAACCTCAATAGAAAATAATTGTGTATTTTCCAGTCTAAGGATGCTGATGTTCACTTTCCAGAGACTCCAGTATATTTTAATACTGAAGAGTATACTGTTTGTACTGCATCAGTAATATTGAACAGATTTATTACAGGGGCTATACTGCGTAGCATTTCCTCAAAACTTCAGCTTTAGCCTGATTTTCAGCAAGGCTTGGATTATTCCTTTGTCAAATTTAAGTTCTGGGATGCCATTTATTTATAACTGCAGTTTTTATTTATTACTTGTTTATAGTATGCAAGATAAAAGATTGTACTAAATTTGTAAGATGGCTAAATATGTTTCCCTCCCTGCCCCAATGTATTGCTAGTACAGCTTTCAAAAATGCATCGGCACATAACGAACTCCGGTCTGAGCTCCACTGGGATTTCCCAACTAAGCTGCTTAGTGCACAGGAGAAACTTTTGCTTGCATTCCGTCTCTGTCCCTTACCAGAGTGCTCTGGGTTGTGTGCAGTGGGCTAGAAAACAAGGATGGCATACGTGTTTTACTGCTGTTAATATTTTTGAGCCACTGTAAATTATTGCTCATGCCTTGTTCCTATGAAAGGCTGGTGGAATCTGGGAATAAAACTGATATCAGATATAGCAAATCATGGGTCAGGTAGTGTCTGAGACTATTAATTTTTGTGATTAAGTAAGTATGAGTGGCCTTGTTTTGGAAATTACATATTTAAAAACCAAAAAAGTTCTGATGTTACTTGTCCTCTTGTTTTTCCTCTGAGGAAAATAACCTGTTGGAGGCAACAGAAGGGGTAGATCTGTCCTAGTAATATTTAGAAATTTACTGTTTTTCTCATTCAGGTTATAATTATGACATAATCTTTCTGGAGAATGACCTACAAATTTTTTTATGTTATGCCTCAGTGAATGAGGTTTTCCTCATTGTATCTCTCTGCATAAATATTATGGTAGTATATAACTGGTTTCCTACAAGACATCTACCCTGTCTGTACCTTTTTTTGGGGGCATATGATTCTTTAGCCTGTTAAACAAAAGTATTTAAGAGCTATCAGGCTATTAAATCCCATTTTATTACATTACTTTCAGGAATAGTTTATCATTACTTTGAAGGGTGTGCAAACAAATCACTGCTAACATTGTAAATATTTGTCTTTCAAGGTTATGACAATTTTACATGTGTAGCATTCAATCTTGGGTTTTAGAAGCAATTTCTAAGTAAATTGATCCATGAATACAATTTCATAGTATTGATAAAATGCCAAGTCTATTCTGTAATAAGATGTCTGCATGGTTGCATTTTTTTAAAGTAAAGTAAGTGTGTGTGAAAGTCCCCACAGTAGACTAAAAGAGGTGGCATTAGGATAGTGAAGAGTGTCTCTGTCTGGGGGGCCAATGGCTGGACTGGGTCAGCCTTATTGATCTCCAAGTTGAGTATTGAGCAGAGCAGGTAGGTATCAGAAGAATTTCACCTTCTGAGGAATTCAAATGGGGGATCTTGTAAGATTACCTAGTAGATTTCTTCTGTCCCTGCACTGGTGAAGTATGTTTTTCTTGTTCCTTCACTGGCATGAGAGAAGAGAGAGGTTTCCTGTTCTGCCAGATGTGGAGGAGAGTTGAGAGTATATGGTTGCAGTGCTGTAGGAAGCGCAAAATGAAGAGTTGTCTTCTTTCCTTGCAAGATGGTGCTGAAGCAGCAATTAAACTCAGATTTTTGTGGCTTAATTTTATTTGGACAGAATTGCCTTACTTGATATTTCTTCTGGTTATTTTTGTAATGTCTCCTGTGGACTGTACTCTGGGTAAAAGGGAAAAAAGAGGAAAGCAGTTCATTCAGAGGCTCTTCAGCTGCATTTGAAGAAGCATCAGGTATTTTTCAAGTGGCCATATATCTAAACCACTGAATAAAATTCTTTGAGATTTTTTTTTCTGAATGTCTCCTTACCTAAAACATGCAGAGCTTCTATGTAAGATTCACAAAAAGTCACAATAATGGAGAAGCATAACACAACTCAGATGCTTTTGGCCTTCCATTTTAAAAAACTTCTGTAATAGATTTAAAACTTTGAAATCAGGCTACAGGGTGTTCCGGACGACACCCTGTATTTATTTTGCTGTCACTGTTCTTCTCTAGCAATATTATACACATATATGCTAGGATCTGTCCTCCTTCCTTTGCTTTTAGTCTATTAAATTTAAATTCAAGTTATGAAAGATTTGGACCTCTTACCCTGCCTTGTGCTCTTGGGGAGATAGAGACCCAGCAGTAACTGTGTAGTTACAAGGGACTGGGCCAAAGTATTCTGAATATATGATGCAAAATTACAAAAAGGCGAAATTCTGTGAAGAATGTGTATGACTGTCTTACAGAAGTCGGAGCAGTTGTGTGTCCTGTGGCTCCTTAGTAAAACAACATTTAAAAGTATAGCTTGCAAACTTTTTTTTTTCCCTCAAATCTGATTTTGATGGGGCATTAAAGATCTGGGATAACTAATTTTATTTCCTAATTGATTTTCCATTTTATTTCCTAATTACATGAAAGCAAGTAATCCAATATTAGGGAAGAGTACAAGGCTAATGCAGCTGAAGGTAGTTGCTGTGAAATAAAGAACGTGACTGTTTTGAGCATTGGAATATGTACGTCAAGAAATGTAGACTAATTAGGCTTTTTTTTTTTTTTTAGATCATATTTTTCTGTGTCTTTAGGTAATAGGTCAGTAAGTGTCTTCCATTTAAAATATCTGACATTTTTAGGGAGTTTCCACTATCTAAATAATATATGGAGTTACATTAGTTGAGAATTTGCATGGTGAATACCATAGATGAAGGAAAGGATGATGTGTTCCATGTGAAATAGACATTCTCAGCTGCTGTTTTGTGTTTTCATTAAGTTACTGGAGATGGTATGACTTCCTAATGTTAGACACTCAATTCTAAAACTGTTTGAGGCACGATCCAACAAGAGGAACATAATGTATTAGTAGTGAATTAAAATTCAGGTTGTCCTTAATTCATACCCTATGTGTCATACCCCTCATGGTTATATTCTGCTACTAGTGTTGCATAACTGTTGGTTGAAACTAATGCTTTATTTTAAATTTTATAGTAATCCCTTTTTCAGGTAATTTGTTTTCAAATGAAAGATAAAAAGGATTCTTAATTTAAATGTTTGTTAATAAAAACGAAGTGTACACAGAAGGCTAATGCTCTAATCACAGGTGTCAACTGTTTCATTTGTCTTGTGTTCTGCAGCAGTATGTTCATGGGAGGGGAAGGAGTGTCTGTCAATGTTTTCAAAATGAAAACCAGGACTTTTTATTTGTATGTATTCACAGAAATTCCTGTATACCTTCCTCTTCATGCTAAAAAGTTTCCCTTCAAAGCCGGGTCTTAAATGTTTTGGTGTATTTATACTTCAGACAGTGTAATGGTTTATAAACATGGTAGTCTCTGATCACTTTACTGGCTTTTTATTATTCCAATTCATTGATTTGAACTAAGCAAACTGAAATCTACTGGAAAACTGTAAAAAAAAAGGCAAGGCTGGAGATGAGAGATGTCATATGACAACAGTAGATCTTGTGGTCACCCCAGCAAGATATTCCTAGTGAATGACACGTTGTTACTACTTTTCACAGAGAACTGCTAACAGGCTTCTCTCAACTTTTTTACAAATATTCTGCCAAAAAGTAGAGGAACAATTGTTGGATTTGTGTTACTGCTGTAGCTGGAGGTCTACAATCAAACACTTGCTTTCTGGTCTAGGGAGCAGTGCAGCAGAAGGAATAAAACATTGAGAATTTGGTTTCAAAGTATTAAAATAGGCTGAACAAGTGACAAACATGGGGGAAAAATTATTTGGCTTATGATTGAATTTTTAGTATTAAATTCATAGCATTTTTGTGAAAAGCTGTGTTATTCTCAAATGATACCACAGAAATAACTGTATCAGTTGGCAAGCTTTGCAAGTTTTTTAATACGTGAATTAAATTGGAAAACATAGGAATATATGGCTGCTTTCCCTGAAGATTTTATGATGTTCACTTCAGTGGGATGAACAATTAAATTTGGCCATAATTGTATAATAAGTAAATATGATATTGAAAACAGATAGTGCTTAATCCTACTGCTTCAATTCTCAGAAATGAAATATGGTTCCACAGAAGCTCTTCCAGATATTCATTGAATTGTACCTGGACTTGCTGATCTCTTATGAGATCTTGGTGCACATTAGGCTTTTGCCACCCACTTCGGATCTGAAATGCCTATGTGCTCTGAGAGCTGCTCTCACTTAGAAGAGGTCTGGCTCACCAAGTTATCCAGCACATGAAATATTCATGTTGGGAGCCCCGTTTTGTTGGTGTCACCTGTTTTTCCAAAGGGGAAGATAAGGGTGGGGATGGATGCTGACACCATGATCCTGTATTGGCAGGCTGTTCCTTCAGTTTTGTTCTTACATGTTTAGGGTAGAGGATATGTGCTCTGTACTTCTCAAGCCCTCAGACAGCACAGCTGTTAAGCTGACAGTCATGAATACTTGTTAACATATTTTAATAGCATTTAGATCGGGTTACATTACAGTGAATTGACTCAATAATTTGGGATCTAATAAAAGCTTTTTTGTTGGACTGAAACTCCATTGAATATATTTCTTTCTGCTTCAGTGTTTTCCTTGTGTTTGAGATCTGCATATATCTATTTAGCTTTGGTTCTTAAAGGTCTTAGTACCAGCAAATTAATGTAAGTCTTTCGTGTGATTTTGAATGTGCAAAAGGAACAGATCTGTACAGAGACTGCTTAAATTTGCATGGTTATTTTTTAGAGCAGTATTGTATTTTCAGAATTGTTAAGAGTACTTTATGTACGGTGTGTTGATTTTTCTAGGAGATACTGAAAATATAACTTGTTTTAAAGTAGTACTACAGAGTGTAAAATACTGGCTGCATGTAGGGTTACTTGGAGTATGTGTCATATTTTGCATAAGTGTTCTATATATGCTGTTGGGAGAGCTGAACCTATGGTCTTCCATGTTAACTTTGGAATGTGAATATAGTTCTCTTTTAATTTGATCAGCCTTTATAACACTTCCAACATGTATAATGGGATGGTTTAACCCACAGGTAGACCATGCGGTCCTGCACTCACCCCCCCCACTCAGTGAGATGGGAAGGGAGTCACAACAAAGGGGGCACAGGATTAGGAATAAAGGACAGGGATAGCTCACTGACCAGTTATGGTCACGGGCAAAACAGACTTAACTTGGGGAAGAAAAATCAATTTAATTCATTGCCGTTCATCTGAGTAGCACAGTGAGACAGAACAACCACATCTTACAGCACCTTCCCCCACCCCTCCCTTCTTCCCAGGCTCAAATCACTTTGCTCCCAATTTCTCTGCCTTCCCCCCCAGTGGCACAGGGGACAGGGACTGGGGGTTCAGTCAGTTCACCTCTGCTGCTCTTCCCGGCATGAAAGTCCAGGAACAGTCTTCCAGCGTGAACTTCCCATGGAGTCATGGACCTCTTCAGGCTCAGTTCCTGGCTCTGGCATGGGGACATCCATGGGCTGCAGATGGGCCTCCCATCCAGCACCCCTCCTCACCTTACCTGGATCTGGGGGTCCACCCCTGCTCTGGCATTGGGCGACTCTGGGATCTCAACTCAGTCACACTTGCCCTCAGGCTCAGCTTTTCTGCTCCAGTGAGGAGTCCTCCATGGACTACATGTGGGGTATCTGCTCTGCCACTGAACCTCCATGGGCTGCAGGGACCTCCTCTGCTTTCTCCTACTCAGTGTGGTTGAACTGGGTGCCTGAGTTTCTCTGTCCTCCCCCTTCTCCTCCTTCCTCCTGGCAATGAAGCTCTCCCTTTGTTTAGGCCGATGGTCATCTTTTGTTCACCCCCTTCTTCTTTTCAAGACAGTCTTTCCACTCACAAATAGGGATTCACAGAGGTGTTTCCCTATTGCATATTGTCTCAGCCTGGGCTGGGGGGGTTTGCCTTGGAGCCCAGGGGAGCTTTGTGAAGCTTCTCACAAGGTGGCCCCTTGCCCTACTACCAAAAACACCCCCTCCCACCCCCAATCCAATACATATACAATGAGGAGAAAAGAAAACCCCAACTATTTGTGTAACATAAACACATTAAATTATAAAATATACTTACTTCACAAGTATTATAGGTAGCATGCATGTAGCCTTGGCTTTTCCAAACATCAGCTGTGTCCAGAATTCTTTACATCTTTTTGTTATTATTTGGTTTTGTTTATTATATACTTTTTATTGTATTTACTTCCTAGTTTAAGTTTGCTATTTCTTATATTGTGTGTGTCTCTTTTCTCCCTCTCTCCCTGTCACAGTACTCTTTCC